>NC_064547.1:10261236-10558736 GCF_023856365.1 Brienomyrus brachyistius | reverse complement strand
GCTGCTCCATTTTTCCAGATGTTTTTATGGCATGTCAATACAGTCATCATCAGTATTGTGTGGCATTGTGGTACAGGGGCGGGGGCTGAGGCCAGGAGGGCGGATGCTGGAGGTATCTCTGTGAAGATGGAGCTTGGCTCTCGGCCGTAGGGGAGCAATGATTTGCTCCAGTGGTTGTGATACGGCACGGGTCTCATGGGGGGGGGGGGGGGGGGGCTCATCCATCTCTTGCAGCCTTGAGAGTAATTTCTACTCCACAGCCGAAGCTCAAAGTTTTCCCCTTCCCTGCCCATTATTGTCAGCCAATTATCATGTGGAACTGAACTAGAAAATCTGGTACAATCTAGCAATTAGTACAAAGGGCTTCCAGCATAGTGTAGAGGAAGGCATGCTGGAGCCCCGGCGGCTGGGAGCAGTGCCTTTGATTGGGCACAGACAGTGGACTTTAGTGCTGCTTGGATACACCGTAAAGATGCTGCCCGCTGCCCTTGGGCTCCGAGGGGCAGAGTGCTGCACGGCCGGCTCCCCCATGTCGCTCTTTTGTGTGCCGTCTCTCCTTCTGCGGCGGCTTCTGCTTCACGTTACCCATTATGTCATGTCCCTCCGAGAAGCAGCTCATCAGCAGTGGCAGAAAGTGACGTTTCTGAAAGGAGATAGATGTGTACGGTACAGTGACAGTAAGCGTTACGGACGGCGAACGCCACGCCTGCTTTTAGCGCTGCATGCGTCCCGGCCCGCTTCTCCAAAGCAGACATGCAGCTGGAGCGTGAATATATTTAGCTGTTAGCGTGCTCAGAGCTGGCTGCAGCTCTCGAACCTTGGACCAGGTCACAGGCACCCTAGCTACTTCTCAGCAGCTATTTGTTGTTTTTGTGACAGCGGTTTTAATGCTATTTTCACTGCCATCCTGCTGGTATTTATAGCTGACATATATTTATTCCATAACTATTTTATAAGGGTTGTCATAATAAAAGTACGTTTATCTCTTCACATTATGCACTCATTTTTGCATTACTTTTTAGAATTAGTTTGTATTAGCTATTATTAACTAGATATTGCAGTTATTAGTAGTTTTATTGAAAATATTTTTATGAAATGCTAAGAAAAATTAGAAAGCTCTGAGTTTGTACAATTCATTTTTCTTAATATGACATGTACGGCTGTAGCTGAAGCTAAATCAATTATTATTAAATATATTTATTAAAATAAACACTTGTAAGAAATTTATAATCACACATTAAATATATTGATATTTTCTAAATTATAATTACATTTATAATCAAATTATTTGTTAAGCTGTAGACTTTTTTCGCTTTATTGCTGTTTGCTTTTCATGATTATTAATCTAAGCATTTCCTCTAATCAGCTTTAGAAACCCACTTTGATCACAGGAATTGAGTTAAATTGAAGACAACTTCAAAACAACATTAATATCCTTGTAAAGATGCCAAACCTTTTAAAACCATGCGGAATATATTTATTTATTTATTTTTAATGGCACATTTGATTGTTTTTCTTGGGAGAAGCCCTCAGTTGTCTGTTGGAAGTCCTGTGCATGTAATATAAAATTTCAGTATTTCTGTGCTAAGCTAAGGTCTAGCTAACTTGAGGCTGGGCCGCTATCATTTAGTGTAGCTGGCGCTGCGGGAGTCAGGCTTGCATGCTCTGTCACAGACCGAATCCCCACCCCCCCTTCGTCCCCCATTCCCTTGGTAATTAAGGTGCCAGAGAAGAAACAATGGGAAGGCGAGTGAACTTGCTAATGCGCTATGTGTCTGTCCAGGAAGTCCCCCCCCCACTCCCGAACGCAGCCCTGGCCTACCCTCCGTGGGCCCGGCTTTGTATCAACGCCTATGCATTCATCCTTTTCACTCTCTCCATCCATTCTGGGCCCTCTGTGCTGAGGCTGCCAAATTAGCTATTCACTAAGTCCAATTTGCAGAGGTGGTTTTGTGATGTTGAACATCCATCCTCCGAACTGAGAGAGAAAATCCCCTTATTTTAACCCTGCACCCTCGACAGGCATTTAGAAAAACCCTAATCTCCAGCAGTGTCCGTAACCCCAGTGTATCGTCACGGACATTAGAGGAATCGTGCTCCCCCCTCGGTAAGGATGGATTCGCTCATTTTGGTATGATGCTGTATCCACCATATCTGTGAGCCATGCAAATTCACATTATCTAATGAATCATCTCATCTCATTTTCTTACCATAACCATTTAACAAGAAGTCCACATTTTTCACACAATTCATAATATCTTATGTATTATGAAGGATCTTCTGATTCATGGTAAAAGTTTTTATTACCCTTCCAGTGTTCCAGTTTTGCAGTCCAGTTATAATACTGCAGCTGAAGTGGACAAAATTAGTATCTCTGAAATAAGAGAGTAAATCTGCCCCTGATTTGCAGACAATGGGCAGCCCTTTTTATCCTGCCATACAGGGATCTGTAGCTGATTCACAGGCAAAGCCAGACCCGGCAAATCTGCAAATATCACAGCGACTCATTGTTTACTGTCTGTCCAGTGCTTCAGTGTGGTCCCTGCAGAGTGAGAAGAGGATAGAGAGAAATAGGATTATAGGGAAATCACAGGCATGCTAAAAGAAATAATACCTTTTTTCAAAGGTTTGTATAAGCTGTAGCAACTGACTGATTTTTTTCAAGAACAGTTGAACATGGTAGCTAAATTTACTCCAAAGATTGATGAATATATAAATATTTCATTGTATCATATATATATTCATTTATATGTGTGTGTGTGTTTATATATATATATATATATATATATATATATATATATATATATGCACTCAAAATATTGTTTCCTCCATTTTTTGACACGTGCAATTAAATTTCGGTACAGTCATCCGTCGACTTACTTCCTATTCAGTAACATCTGATTGTATTTATGTCCCATAAGAGCTTTAATAAAATTTATCGAGAGACATCTGAACCAATGGACTTTAGCAGATGTATTTTACCATGTGTGCAGCATGCGGCAAGAACCAGAACTAGCCAACGGTGCTGCCATTACAGAGGTTTATTTAGATGTGTGTGGTACTGTACCTTGTTATACAGTATATTTGACGTCCCCCCTATAGTGATCAGGATACATCCAGACTGACTTACAGCCTCACTTCCGGGGCAAAACCTGGACGAACGTCGATGGATACATTATGTAATTCAATGCTTTAAGAAATCCTCTCAGTTTTATAGCAAAATGCTTGAAATAATCACGGAATAGTCATGAAATATCATTAGTCAAATTCAGAATGGTTTGTGTCTCAAGACATCACTGGAGCAATTTCATGTATACGTCCATATGTATTAAGCAGGCATGCAGTGATAATGGGGGGGGGGGTTGTGTGCAGGCTTGTGGCTCTGTGTGTGGTGATTGTGCATATAATTATGGAGGGATTCCCGGGGGCTGCAGCAGGACGGCTGGTTGTCCCCAGGGCGTAACTCCCTGCCGCTCACTCCGGAGCTTTCCAAAGAGGGGTCAACAACAGTTGGCAACCTCTCAATTCCCACCCGAAAAGGAATTCTTAACCCCCCCCGCCGTCTCCCACCCCCACGCCGCTGACAACAAATCACAAAGCGACTGACTTTCGCAAAATGTGTCAGCATTTACGTTTCCAGGAATTTCGCCGGAGTCAGGTCGTTCTCATGAGTTCCATGGCCTGACCTGACATTTTTGCACTATGTGCTGTTGTAAAGTCTAACACCCACATTTGGAAGCTGAAAATATTTCCATCTCACTCTTACGGAGCTGAGGAATATGGACAGTAATGTAATAATCCTGGCATAATTAAAGAATATCGATGCTTATAGGCTTCAAGCCCTGATAAAGGGTCCTTGCAAGAAGTGTAGCGTTTCATTCTGACCTGGCTGCTTTGAGCGGCCGGTGCGCTAATCAGCGGCGGCGGGAACCTGCTGAGACGTAGAGTTTTCACGCTGCCGATGACTTACCTGCCCGTGTTTAGCCGTTAGCTCAGTGCTAATATTTTCGATGATGGAAACGAAAAGTGCCCAAACAATGGTGCGGCCCGGCAAGCTGGGCATCCCGCCATTGGGCCCCGGTTTGCGGCCCTGGCGCCCAGCTGCTGCTTGGGTTTCACGTTAGGCGCCGCCTTGCGCTGAGAAAATGAGGCCCATTACCATGACAAACACCGACATTTGGATGAGAATGGAGCAGGTGACACCGAGCCCCCCATTACAAGGGAGGTGCGGGGGCCTGCAATTTACCTGCAGAGGCACCTGACCGATGAGAGGTGTGCAATCACGCTGGAGAGGAGACCCCGGGGGCTCTGCGATTAAGCTTGCCCCCGTAGAGGCCCTTGCTGCCATATCAGGGAATGCTGGGTGATTCCGGCAAACTGCCCTCCATCACTAAGCCCCCCGCACCCCCTGTCCTACAAAGGGAAGGGGTCCCCCAGTGGGATAGCAAGATGCATTCATACTTTCGTTTTGCTCATATAGTCATCTTAGTGGCAAAGTTGTTATAACTGTGTGCTTGAATGTTTAGGCACAGTGACAGGTGTAACATTATCTAACTTCATTTAGAAATACAAGTTAAACTGATTAGAGTTCAGTTAGAGATTACATATTTTTGAATTACTTAAATATATATGAATAAAACGGTGAACTAAAGCCTCATATGGGATGTGAGTGATGTGTAACCAGTTTGTTTTCAGCTCTTGGTTCCAGTGATCATTGGTGTTCACCATCCATCCCACTGTCACACCCCAGGAGGGGTGTGCAATTTGACCATATTTGATTGTGAACAATTAAAATGTCTTCATGATCTGCCTTTGCGGAGAGATCGTTAGTATTGTGCTACAGTACACACTCTATCAGTTGTAGTTCTATGGCATATACATACATCTATAACAGTTTTTTCATCCATTTCTAGGTAGTGCTTTGGATTTCTTCCTTTCTCCCAGCATGCAATGCGCAATATGCAGCACATTCCCTGTTCGGCAACATGGACAACATGGAGGAGTCCCTATAAAGAATTCCACATTGGTATTATAGGATTTGATTGGATTTTGCAAAACCGACATGAAACAAAAAAGTTAGCAAATTTAGCAAACGACGCAGTTAGCAAAATTTGCACAGATGAGGTTAATACGTTAGATGGCAGCACGATGAACGTTTTTCATTTGCTCAAAAGTTTCTTTTATGTTATATGACCTTATAGAGCTATGTTTTTTTTTAAAGGGGGAATTTCTTTGGTTATAACGTTAAATAACTTGCAAAACAGTCATAAAAACCAACAAGAAAAAGAACCGTGATAAGATTGTGGATCCTGATCCTAACTGAAAAAAATCACAGTATGATATTTTTTGCCATTATGCCAACCCTTCAGCCGTAAATGGCTGGTAGATGCCTGCATGACGCCCATATCTCTGTGTCTCGCTCAGGTGAGGAGGTGCAGCTGGCTGTGTTTAACACTGTGTCATCTTGGGCTTCATCACCATAAACACCTAAGGAAAAAATGAAGTGATTGCATGCATGAATATTGCTCCAGTCAGATTTAAGGAATGCAAATTCAATCAAATATGTACAATATATTAAAAAAGAGGCCTTTTGCCTTAGCATCCTCTGGCCTGATGTCTCATAGTCAGTGCTAGGCTAACTCAGCCCAGTGGTAATTGCAGTTGGAGTGGTGAGGGCTGTATCCTGACTGCACGCTCTCCACTTCACTCGCTGCACTCGGCAGTAAATGATATACCCCGTGCTGTAAATATAGGACTGGTTTCCCTTTGAAAATCGAAAGCATTAGTGTTATCCTTCCTCTCAGGCAGTTGCTTTTTCATGCCTTCAGATCCTCAGCATTGATAATATTAAGTGGAATTTACCTCTCATATCTGTTGAAAAGTGGCTTTAACCGCTAACACGTATGAATATGTAAATTTTGTGTATGAAATCTTTCTTTTTGCGAAAAGAATAGATAATCCCTGGAATGATATTGAACTTCGAATTCAGTTTTTCATTATTAAGGATCCTTTTCGTTTTCTCCAAATTTGGAAATTTAAACGTGATTAAAACTACAGTAAAGGAAATTATCCAACTACTATTGATTGAGACAAAACAGTCTGTATTTTGAGCGGACGGATTTAAAACACAGGGGCTGTTTTCTGTGTCCTGTTGGTAGCTTGTGCAGGTGTTTGTCATTATAAAATACGCTCAATTTCAGTTCCCCTTAAAAGCTCCAGAAATACTCCCAAAGAGTTCGGTCTGAGAAATTTTAATGTAATTTAAAGCAGTTGCACTGCTGTCGCTTCATAGGCCTGAGCAGGAGCTTGATAAAACAAATTAATAAATTTAAGAAGGCCAGCAACTTTAATGAATACCAGAACTTTACATGGCTTTAAATCAGAAGCAGTATTTATAACATTGCATTGCTTCGGTTATTTCCGAAGTACAGATAAAAATATAATAATATTTTTAAGAAACGGTTTAATTAGTTTACAGATACACTGTAATGGAGCAAAATGTATTACAAGAAATGATTTTCCTCACGGGATGCAAATCGCTCTGACTGATATTTGTTTTACTCTTATCGTGTATCGTAATTACAGCTATTGTTTTAAGGAGGGGAGGAGCGACAGAAAAGGAACGTCTCAAATGAAATTCGAGTTGCCCGTTAAAGTTTGCTTTGAACGCTCCCTGGATAGGCGCCCACGTGGTCTGCAGCCGGCCACCCTGACGCCTGCTGTTTAGTAAATGCTGTCTTTGCTGCTTAATAGATAATTCAAAACGCTCTGGCAAATTATCAAATTTAATTAGCAATATAAATGCTAGAAGGAGCACGTAATGTGCAATTGTCTTGATATCTTTCCAGAAATTAGTCTTTTTAAATGAATTTGCTGTATTAATCATCTTAAAAATATTTTTGATCACTGAATTAATAGTTTTCCATCCTGTTTTTAGGTATTCATTGACATAGGTGATTGCCTCTTAATTACTACAGCAGACTCCTTCTATTCACTGTTATTAATTCATGTTTTCTGGCACAGTCCCAAAAGGCAGCCTTGCCCTGTATCTTCTAATTACTTCTGTAATTGAATTTGCCCACTGTTTCTCCGCTAGTTTTTTAAGTGACTGTGTTTGTTCTGGGTTTATTGTGTCTTTGTATGTCAGCCCTCTGCAGACAGAACATACATCAGGCCTTTTCTCATTTCTCATTAATTTTCCAGAGCCTGCACTTTCTTATTTGTTTATCATTACCTGTACCCCATAGCCCTGCCTCACAGCATGCGTATTACAGGGGAGGGGAGGGGAGGGAGGGGAGGGGGGGGGGGGGTGGCGACAGGAGGGAAATTAATTAATTAGGAGCGGTGAGACAATTGTCTAGAGTACCTCTCATTGAAGCGTCTGTTTAACTCTCTGCTGAGTTCTGTTGCATTTTTAACTTGCATTTGCAACTTTTCAATTATAAAGAATCCTAAACTAATCGAAAGTTTCTCACACGTCACTCTTTATAAAAGTAGAGACTTTTGATATAGTCGCCATGGACTCGATATGAAGTGTGCATATAAAAGAGTGATATATAAATAAATATAGGAGGCCGCCGAGTGCAGGCTGAGCGCCGTTAATGGTGTGCGGATGATTTAATGTGAGTCTTAATGAAAGTTCCGGAGGAAGCCGGCACCATGTGGGGAGGGAACGAGGCCGGCAGCCTGTCCTTGGCCCACGTGCCGCTCTCCCTGCTCCCGATGTCCGCCCCTATCTGTCCACCGAGGCGACGCGGCTGCCCCCGCTGACCCTGGCAGCCCCATTGTCCCCACGACAGGATTCTTTATTCCGCCCGTCGGCCTGAAATTCCTTTCCTGTCTGACAGTGTGTCTTTCAAACTTTGCCTGCTTGCCATTGATTTGTTTTGCTCCTGCTCCTTTCTCTGTATTGTTTCCTTATCATAGCTCCAGGTTATTATGTGCAAAGTATTGACGGCGCTCGCAGGCCGTGGTCGATGGAGAGCTAATGCATCCCTAATCCTGCCTTTGTTAGCGCCAAGTGTTTGACTCTGGTCTCCGGTGGGGAAAGAGGTGCAAAGCTGTTGATCCTAGTTTTATTTGTTGGGAACCCATCCATCAATCAAATTTGGGGGGGGGGGGGGCATTCGAGTGCTGAATGACACGGGGACTCGGCTGAAGGAATTTGATAACGGCGTATTGTCAGACGGCCTCCCCGACTCTCTCGATAAGAAATACATTTGACTGAAGCAGATAACAGCAAGAGGGGTAGCAGCTTCAAAGGGGGCAGCCGACACGCGCACCGCAAGAGGTTATGCGGCTTTGCCATGAGCGATACCCGCGGCAAATAACGGGGACGCCTCTGTGACGCGTGTTTGGTGCCCAAGTTTTGGATATGCTTGGATTATTTAATAAGGTGTCTGATAGCGGAGGCGTCACCGCCATGTACTCAGTGGAGCGCTGCCTGGCGACGTGGCCCCGCGCTGTAACGCTACGCGTCTACACCGGCTTCAGCGTCGTCATGCAATAACGCTCGCTCTGGGCCACGTGACGCCCACCCGACACGGCGGATACTTCAGAGACCCTAGGCATTTTAACAACAAACAAAGAAAACATAAACTGTTAGCTTAATCATGCAGATTTGTTTTTTTTTTTTTTGTCATTACCGTAACTGATTTCCAGTAACTGAATAATATATCACTACAGAAGACGGATGTTTTGCGTTAAGGGGTTCTTCACCGTGTGTGGCCCCAGAGAGAGAGAGACACACACATTTCACTTGAATACAGATCAGGAGGCGTGAGCAAAGTCAATGAGGCTCCTTCCACAGGCTTCTGACCTGCAAACAATCCATTGAAACCAAAGGACCATAAAGTTAAAAGCGCTCTTTCACACCGCTTGACAGGACACCGCCATAAAACGAAAGAGGCTGCCTTCAGAATCCGTTCTGCATCGTTTATGATCCGTCTGTGTGTATGTGTGCCTGTTTCATTCCTTAACACCGTGTAGTATGCACAGTGTGATAATATAGACATTTTATTGGCCATTCATAGGTTATGCTAATATTTCATAAACAGAATTTTCATTTAAGAAAAGAAGTACTTTTTTTTCCAGCATGATGGGAAGTATACATTTTTGATATACGCTGAATAGCACTCTGACCTATTTAGAATGTCAGGAAAGGATGGACAGAGATTACCTGGAGGTCAGGATGATGGGCGCAGTTGTGAGCCATAAATTAACAAGCTGTATGATGAAGTTCGTTTTGTGATCCTGATGACTAGAGGCCGAGGAATCAGGCCATGAAAGTAAAATCAATGCGAGAGCACTTCAGATGAGCCTGACGAATTATACACGCCTGGCTTCTCCTTTGTACAGTCTGTCCCCTATACACTCAAGAAATCCTACATATTCGGCTGCCAAATGCCGTACGGGGACCGTGGTCACTTTTATTGATTCAGGACAAATGTCAGTGGATGGACTGGGAGTCGCGCGTAAGGCCTGAGCTGGAGCCCTGGAGCGTCACGGAGGACCCATGTGGGGACAAAGCTGGCATGGTGCTGCTTGTCGGGGCGGCCCAGCATCTCTTCACTGCTCCCTGCCTGCGATAATGCTCTCTGGGCGTGCTCACCATACACCGTTTCTGTGAGATGTTTCATTGTTTAAGAAAATAATGTCAGGGGAACTGCTGAACGAATGACAAATACCAAGTCGCAAATACTGCTGGTGGTGTTGGGAAGAAAATAATTAGCCCCTAGTGTTTTTTTTTTATTATTATTTATGCTAGGTTTATATTACATCTTCATGTCTGTCTTCTGGATTAAAAGGCCTTGCTATTTAATGGAATAAAGGCATATGTCAGGGTACAGGATCACTCCGGACTGAATGGTAATAGTGATATTTATCAGTGGCAAAATCAAGGTGTTATTGTCCGAAGGTTGGTGGCAGCATTCTTCATTCAGGGGCATATTTAAAAACGCAGAATCTGTCTGTTTTTCGTGCCTTTTTGCTGCTGATGGTACATACACTTATCTGCGAGGATGCCTCTGAGGAGGGCACGTGTGGCGGCGTTTAGCGCGGCAGATGCTAACGGCGGGAGGTGAGCGAGATGTCAGCTGCCGGCTGGCACCCGCCGCCACGCTACACGCGCACGTGACAGATGTTGCAAACTGTTGCATGCACGTGCCACAAGTCCTCTCTCTTCCTGTGAGTTTTAGCCGTTCCTTTTGGGGGGGAATGAATGCCACTGAGGCTTCTCTTTGCCCGACGGACAGACCCTGTAATTTACAGTGGTGTAGTGCACGCCTTTGCGAGCTACTTGTGAAATTCCACAAGCAGAGTTTGGACAAAAGGGAGAAAAGGGGTCATTGGTGAAACGGCCTCAGAGTCACGGGGCGTCTGCTGAAGCACATTTAGCCGTCCCGGCCCCCTGGACTGTGGCCACTCCATCGGCGCCGTATGCTCACCGCCTGCCCTGCAGCAGCTGAAATACTGACCACACACGGTGACCTGGGTCCTGCCCCACTGTGTAACCACACTGCACTTTCGAAAATCCAGTTTCCCCCTATTTGGGCTCCAAAGGTAACTCTCTGCCCTGAACTCACAGCATTTTGATAATGTCAAATTAAGCATGTGTGTGTGCATACATGTGCGCGCGTGTCTGTGTGTGGGTGCTTGTGTCTGTATGTGTGCATCTTCGTGTGTGTGTGTGTGTGTGTGTGTGTGTTTGTGTGTCTCTGCACGTATACGCCTTCATGAGTTTGTGTGGATGTGTGTGTGTCTGTGTGTGGGTGCATATGTGTGTGTGTCTGTGTGTGTGTTTGTATGTATGTGTGTTTCTGTGAGTATGTTTGTCTATGTCTGTACGTGTGTTCGTGTGAGTATGCATGTGTGTCTGTTTCTGTGTTTGTCTGTGTGTGTGTGTGTGTGTGTCTGTTTGTGTGTGTGCATACCTGAGGAGGAGTGTGTGAAGGGAAGGACAGGCCGCCCCTCTATCCAAATGGCTTTGAGTTTCTTATCGATGTCGTAATGCTTAAATCTGTTTCTGGCCCGATTTGCACCTCCCATAATAACTGCCCTCAGAAACATGAAAAGTGACAAAGCAGGCTTGCAGTAACAGACTGTGTTTCACGAGTCTGAATGTTCATACATGAACTGCTTTTCTCCTCGATGACACTTTGTCCCAATCCTTGCTCAGCCTCCCATAAGAAGCACCCTGAGAATCTGCCTTTCCCACAGTGACCTTGATACTTTACGTACCGACATGTTTGGACCGCCATCAGAATGAGGCTTTCGGCCCTCAGATGGGGATCCAGAGCTGCTGTCTGCAGTGTACTGCTGTCACGCCCTGGCCTGCTTCCACAGAGTGCCCTGCCTTAGCTAAAGCTAAGCTCTGTTGGGCTCCGGACTCCAGGTGGCCTGGCTCCAGAGTGGTGGCATCCATCCGTGTGTGTGTGCCTATATTATAGTGACATGAAGGTCTGGACGGCTATTTATTATGTGGTATATTAACAATGGAATTTAATAACAATGGACAGATTATATTGTTATTTTCTAGTTACGCACAGGCAGGTAACAGGACAGCGGGCGTCTGGTTCTGAAACGGCTCGATCGTGTCGGGGATCTGTATGGGCGCGGAGCCACAGTGGCCACTGTGGTTGGGTCTTGGGCCGCCGCAGGGATCCGCCGCGTGCCTCGCCACGCTGAGCTCCTGGCTTGGTCGCTTTCTAAATTACCTCCACACTTAATTACAGAGGATGAGGGGGACGGCTCATTTCCTTTTGTCACGGGCTAAGCTGTCAGTAATCCCAAACAAAGGCCCTGCATCGCAAAGCCGTAGCATTTGCTGCCGGGATTATAGACTCATGGATGACAGTGTGCAGTCAGCAGAAGCAAAGCTTTATTTTAATTCAAATTTGCCAGTAAACAAAACCATTGGCATGTCTGCTGGTAGGAATAACTGTCTAGTAAGCGCAGTGTTCACATTATTTAGTAGCGTTCAGCCTGCCGTGTTGAAATGACTGGGCTGCAGGAGTGTGTGTATGCTGTGTGTGAGTGTGTGTGTGCATGTCTGTGTGTATACAATAATTTTTTTAGCTAAGCTTTTGTATTATGTATATTTACAAATGCATTAAAATTGTTGTATTGTGGTTATTAATAATACTTTAAACTGTCTGCTTGCATGTGTTGAATTTAAAATGTGATTGCTAGGGTTTCCAATTAAATAATTTAATTATGATTCATTATATCTTGTTAAAAAATTAAAACCTAAATATATAAAATATTGTTTTTTTTTTGGTTGTAAGATCAGCATAATCAAATATACTGCAGCAGATTTCTGGTGTGTTCAAATCTGGAAATATTGTGTCATTGCTTTCCATATTTCTAACAAGTTACTGTTTATTGAATGAAGCTGAAGTGACGCCAAGGTGTGAAAATAAAAGACATGTTCATTGTTCTGTATATACTTGGGCTGATTATTTAGGATAAAATCATTTGTGTGCAAGTATAAGTTGGATAAAATGTTTTCCTCTCCCTTTCGTGTGCTTTGTGATAGAGAAAATCCATCTTAATTAAACAGTTTCAGGGTGAAAAACATTTTGAAAGAGCCATATTATACGTGCATAATTATAAGAATAGTAATTCACTTTTCCTTAATTTAATAATGGAAATTATTGGTGTGATGCGGAACTCGCTGGGGGAGGCGAGGAGACGTGAGGAGAGTCCTGAACTTGCGTCCATGGCTGGATGTAGCTATGATGCTAACAGCTAAACCCTGCTCTCTGCGTCACGTCAGCAAGAGCTAGATATTACCATCCAAAAAGAAACCGCCTGGTCAACATCACAGCCACAACTATACTGATAAACACCCCAGAATGCAATCTCCAGCACATTGCCTGTGATGGTCTTCGTTACACATATATGTGTTGTCAGTACCGGTCCTAGCCAATGAGGCGCCCCAAGCGAGCATCACCGCTGGTGACCCCAATCCCAGGCAAAGTGAAATTGGCTGGCAAGTCGGTGCCTCCTCAGAAGCTGCCGCCCTAAGCGGACGCCTGTAGGATTGACCGGTCCTGTGTGTCGCACGCGTTAATTAGCTACATCACAGACACTCAATGTAGGTAGCTGAGTAGAGGCACAGTTGAACGTCTGATACCTTATCGGATGTTTTGGTTGCTCGTTTCTTCCCAACTTATATGAATGCTTTGGTAGTTTCAGGATGTTTAGTCTGACCCACTGATAGATAAGGCAGAATCTAGAACATTCCACAGCACATTCTACCTGCGCTTGTATGTATCTTAGTCTTTTATCACAATGATTATTCCCCCCCCCCCCCACACACACACACACACACACAAAAACACTTTGAGCATTATGTTGTCCCATTTTAGGCATCATTAGTGAATTCGGGTTCAATATGTGGGATGAATGGTATGAGATGGCATGGCTATAATGGTTACCAGGTCAGCTCACACTAGAACTTGTAACTGTTACAAGTCAGGCTGAAATTATTATGGGTTTGCCAGTGATCCAAACCAGTCAGTGGAGAACTCAAAATACTAGCAAATGTAAGATCATTATGAATAGTTTGAAAAATGTCTAAACTCTCCTAGAATGAAATTTCCTCTGTGAGAATATATGAAGAAAGAGTGAGACAGCTGTACTCTTTGTACATTGTATCAATTTATTTTACTGGTCATTTGTATTTTCAGTTTTGTCAGTGCTACAAGGGAAAATAAATTGCCTTAGCAAAAACACATGAAAGCCCTTAAATGTTCATCAGCAGTGTGATTGAGATCCATTGTAAGTATATAAGAATATAAGAAGCAGTTGGCCCTTGTTTAAAATTCCTGTGAGAACTTATATAAAAAACATATATTACAACATTTGTTCTTGCCTACCACTTGATACTAAGTTTTCTTATGGATACATCAGCGATTAGCAGTTAATTTACTTGTTTCAAGTTTTGTTTCCTTCTTTAAAAAAATCCTTCCTGCCATATTGTATATCTTGGTTATGCACAGAAAAATCGCATTTGTGTTTGGTGATAATGTCTCACTCTAAAATGGACCCTTTACTTGTTCAGAAATCATTCAGTCTGCTTAGCAGAAAATGCTTAAGACATGCTTTCTAATCCTTATGCTGGTATTTGATTTTTAGGCCTAAACACACAGTTGCAGTTGCCACACACTTTGGAGACAGACACTGGATGCTGTGCTGTGTGTTGATTTTTAACTTGCAGGTCAAATGAATACAGTCTGCGGCACAGCATATTGCTAACAGTAAATCTGGTAATCCTCTTGACAATAATGCTTAATACCGGGGCTTTTCCACAAAAGAGAAAGTACTTTGAAAAATACCTATTAACTTAAGGCATTTTCACCGCACAGATTCAGTGAAATTTAAAATGCAGCTTGGTTCTAGCTTGGCCATAATAATCCTGTCACTTGATTGCTGTTTTTCCTGTTGTTATTAGTCGCTCTTTATAATCTGTTTGACTCCTTTCCTGGGCTGGCTTCACCTTGCAGGCTAATTAAAGGGGGTGGTGTTTTGATTGAAGTCATTATTACCTTCCATTGTAGCAGCACCTTGGAGATTAACACTGAAGCATGTTCCATGAAAAGACAAAGTCTTGGAGCCATTGGGGTGGATTACTGTCAGTATGGAGTTGTAGAAAGGTAGAAGGAGGCAGTAATTCCTATACAAAGGTAGACAAATACATAGTCTGTGGCTAAAAACTTTCCCTGCTGAGATCCATTGTCTCAGAGTGTCTCTGTCTTTAGAGTATCCCTGTCAGCACTGATAAAGACCTCAGGTCCAGCCAAAGCCAAAGTCGAGGTGATGCAGAAGCTAAGGCTGTTCTTAATGGTCAGTGACATTCCATATATTATGTTCCAACACACTTGTACAGTGCTATTGTAACTCCATAACTACTTTATTGATTACCGTCTCCCTGATTAAAAACACCGTCTGCAACAAACTGAATTCTGTACACGCAAACGGCCGCAGAACTTTTCCTCTCCTTTTCCATCTTCAGTCAAAGATGTGTGTGTACGTAATGGTGTATAATATATAGCTAAAAATGATCATGTTAACTTTAAACGTGTAATGTTCATAAGCTTAATCTCCTGATTTACCAGTAAATGCATACAAGAAATATTCTTTAAAAATATTTTGCTGCTTGATAAAAGATTTCTGTTGCTAGGCATAACTTTAGGTACATATTAAAAGTGGCTTCATTTAATGTAATTAATTTATTTGCTCCTGGTATTCTGTCCAACATTATCTATTAACTACCTGGTTATTGTTATCGATAATAATAACTTTGCTTTGAAAGGACAGGGGAGTTTCATCTGACTTTGTGATGTATTTCTGCAAAGGAAAAAAATCTTTATCAAATCCCTTTTCTGCGGCTTCAATAAACAGAACCCATTACCTCACGGCAGCTTTTGTTGGCCTTATACAAGAGAGAACAAAATGGTTATTCAAGGGAACGCTTTAGATTTTTATTGTGGGTAGTATTCACAAAGAGCAGTGTTATTGTATTAAAAGGACCCATCTGTACCAGAAACAATGGCTTCAAATTATCTTTGAATACTCAGTGAAAAAATATAATGCTTGTTCTTCTCATTCCGCTTGGCGGGGGGATAATACGGACTCGCCATGACTGACTTTTTGTTGTTCTGGGTGCATTCTTCGTCTTTTTAAACCGGGCCCTTTTCAGATATCTGTAGGCATAAAAGGCTTTTCTTGTTCCAGGGGTAGCGAGCTAAGGCTATAGCGCTTGGTGATGGGACTTAGATGGTTGCTTGCTGGAGTGGGAGCGCCGTGTCTCGGGCGACCCATCGGAGGATCGCGAAGCGGAGTCTGGGGGGTAGCCGGCGGAAAAAAGGCTGCTGGAAGAGGGGCTCCTTCGGATGGGCGGACGCGGTACCTCTTTCCTGCCAATCAATCTATCACAAGATGGGAGTCCAGTCGGGCAAGTAAGTATCTCTGGCAGCGGGAACTTAAGAGTTATGAGTAAAACAAGCCTTTCCGCACGGTGAACGGTGAAAAGCGATTTTGCGTGTTTTACGGGAAGTTCAGTGGTGATGATCCTGCGATCTATAGTAAGCGCTGCTTTCGGCGAAAAATGAGCGCTTGTGGGGCTTGTGCGCTTTCATCCGAGACACGGCCATGTGTTTATTTCGATTTTTGGGAGACACTCTTGCACGTTTCCTGTACGAAGGATGGGATTGCGTTATACATTGGTGACAAATAAAGAAACTGCAAGAAAAATAAAATGGTTGACTGGAAAGGCTAATGGGTTTCCAAAGTTCTGCATTTCGGAAAGCGTCTAATTCAAGCAAGGCTAAAGACTGACTGCGGCAAGACCGTAGACCCACGAGGGCGCAACTTTTTGAACTTATCACATTTCACCAAATTAGCTGCCATGGTTTTATTAGAAAAATTTAAACTTGAACTTAAAGGACGCCCCAACACTTTTCACCCCCTCTTCTGGAAAATGTGTTAAGTACTGTCCAGTCTCCCTTTGGCTTCACTGATAATGTTCTTAAGGTTGTAAAGCTCATTAGTAGTTGGATTAAACTGCCATAACAGTCTTGGTTGTCGGTTGCGTGTCCCTCTTTACCTATAAACATGTTGGATTTTTGAGTATACGTTTGTCAATCAAACTTACGTAGGCCTATATTAAGCTTTACATTGGTGACGGAACAAGGCTTGAATAATGAATTTTAAAATTAATTTAAAATGCTGCAGTTTGTAGCACGCAGTGTGTAAGACATGTAAGTCGTAGTTGTGAAAATATATTTATATTTTCCCTTTTTTGGGGATATACTAAATATTCGATGTTCTTCTTATGTTATTATAAGGGATATTTTTTTGCCGGTATTTGTTATTATTATTGCAGTAATTATTGCATATTTATATTTAAAATTTTTATTGCCGTCTGTAGTATCTAGTACGGCCTCTAGTGGACAAAATTAGTCTCACTATCAATGCATTCAACCGTGATTATATCTGTAATTATTTAAGACGCCGTTTGTATAATGATTACTGTAGTAATGCAAAATGTATGGTTTTATCCATGTGTGTAATCTTTTTTATGTAATGCAGTCTGAGCAACCTAGCAACAAGAGTTCTATTTACCTTTTCTCTTGAAAACAAATAAAAGCCTATCATTATCGAAATGTAATTGTCAGTTGACTTGATGCCACAATAAGAAATAAATCAATAGTGTAAACTTGTAATATCTGTTGCCATTGCTGTACAACTTCTTCCTGTGTTTTGCTAGATTATACAGTTATTAGCTAATATAATGTAACAGCGAGGAAGCCGTAGCAGAGCGAGTCAGGGGTACAGAGCGAAACGAAACGGTTGTGTTTTTTACTTTTATGTTTTGCCAGATGTTAGTTAGTGTTGAATAATGTGGAATCCGCTTTGGTTAAGGGAATGTCTTGCTTGTAGTCTGTTTTTTAGAAGCGCCTGTAGCTTCTTCTACTTCTTCATTTATTATTATTATTGTTATTATTATTAATAATAATAATAATAATAATAATATTCGCGTAAGTAGTTAAATTGTGTTTCCTCAAACAGTGGCGGTCGGCAGTAATTAGCAATGCTGAGAAATTCCAGTTAACGAGGATGTTCTCCAAGAGTGTACAGGGCTCCCCGCGGCTCTCCTGCATTTCCATAAGCAAATTAGGAGTGGAGAAGAACTCAGATGCAGATGCCTGGACGCAATTACACGTCGGTACTGTGGGCCTGTAGTGCAGTCACTTAGGAAGGAAGGGCCTTCAGTGCAGATCTAGGTATGCATTTAACTATTATTTATGTAAGAAACTTCAATCTAACATAACTTTTAAAGAAATGTTACAGCATCGTGTCGAAAAAAAAAAAGATTTTGTCATTTTACATTAAAAATTATATAATATGATTTTAAATAATGCAGATAGCGATCTTTTCCGTATAGTGCACTCGTTTATCGCTTATTAACACGACAAGGTTTGATTTAACGATCATAAACGCACCAATGTGTTCGGAATCTGTTATAAAATAAATTAAAAATAGCTCATATAAATCAGTTTGACCACTAGACGGTGCTATTGGTACACATCAAAGTGGTCGGGTTCAGCGCTGGCTAACTTCGTCACCTTTGAATGTATGTGCACATTCGCTTATCTGCACTGATCTCGCACATGACGCATACGTGTTTACTTTGCCTAAGCGAGTTGCTGCATGCATTTGGTTTCCAAAAGACCCATTTATTCAAACAAAAATATTCTGTTTTACATCCACGTGTACGTTAATATATATTTATTTAACTTACCATTTATCGGTTGTAGCTTGATGGTTAATGTATATATCTTCTGTTTTGTTGATGCACCTCATTTTTAGTTTTACTTTAAACCCATCAGTGAAGGCTGAGAAAATACATACTGTACTTTTTGCGTGTAATAATCTGGCAGCAGCGATCATGAAAGCGAAAGAGGGTAGGTTACTTTTACTTTAATGTGATCCGGTGCAGTAACTACCAACAACTTTATGGTTGGAAAGTTAATATTTCTGAGTCATTTAATTTAACTCCTTTAATGTCTTGTGCATTTTCCCATCATTTAATAATGAAAAAGTTGTTTATGCATAAATCTATAGGGTTATCATATGATTAATTGTTACTAGGTTATCAGAGGTGCATTTAGTTCAAAACGTGCACGTTCATTTTGTATGTTTATTGGTTGAACTTTGAAATCTAGTTTTTTTTTCATTTTAGATAATCTGCAGTCATAATATATTTAACCCTGTCTAATTAGAGAATAAGTTCTTTTATGGTAGTTTGATTCGTTTAAAAATGAGAAGGACAGAAAGTGAGGTATGGAAAAGTTTTTATGGCCATTAAATTTAAATACCCTACACTACTCAATCAAAAATATATCAAATGAAAAAATTTTACATTTACCTAATATTTTACATTCGATACGGGTTTTCGGCAAAAAGAGAAATCCTTGGTTCAAATGCAGCTATAGTACAGATAAACTTTTGTAAATCACTCTTCTTGAATCTAACATTGTAAAACTGTTCCTTGTATACATACCAAAATGAATGTAAGCAAAGTAAAAGTCTCGGGAACGCATATTCCTATTATTTTGAGTTGGAAGCACTCCAAGTGAGACACTGTAGTCAAATATTTTCGCTTTAGCACCTGCTTTAATACTAAATATGAAGTTTCTATTGGGTGATTTGAGAGTAGCTTCTGGCCCGCTGTAGCGCTACTGAGCAGCGGTAACCCCGCCCCTTTATGCTAATATAACACAGAATCCTGGTCGAGGGAACAGTCGCTCTGTGATTGGTCAGGTAAAACCCATTTATTCCCTGACAGCCCTCATCACATGAATGGTTGTCTATTAACTTGTTCAAAAAGTATCAGGAGTTGTCAAGGCTCTGCCGAAGAGGGAAAAAAAGTAGTTTGTTGATTCTTAAAAGACCAAGAGAGAAGTTTCTGGGCACATCAGGATTCAAAACAGGATTCGCTTTGGGTGAACGCAGCAAAGTCGTTTACTATTTGAGTAAAGTTACAGAAATCCCACAAGGTATCAATTACCTTTGGTTTGGACTTCTTCTTTGGTGTAGCAGGTTAAAACAAGATCAGTTTCAATGTACAACATGATGGAAACCGAACTCAAACCGCCCGCACCCCAGCCAAATTCTGGGGGAACGGGGAACTCTAATTCATCTGGAAACAACCAGAAAAACAGTCCGGACAGAGTAAAGAGACCAATGAACGCCTTCATGGTTTGGTCTAGGGGGCAAAGGAGAAAAATGGCGCAGGAAAACCCTAAAATGCACAATTCGGAAATTAGTAAGCGACTCGGGGCCGAGTGGAAACTTCTATCGGAGAGCGAAAAGCGACCTTTTATCGACGAAGCAAAGCGTCTCCGAGCGCTACATATGAAGGAACACCCGGATTACAAATACAGACCTAGGCGGAAAACCAAGACGCTAATGAAGAAGGACAAATACACCCTGCAAGGTGGGCTTCTCGCGCCGGGCGGTAATGCGATGAGCGCCGGGGTGGGTGTTGGGGCTGGCTTAGGCACAGGGGTCAATCAGAGGATGGACAGCTATGCGCATATGAATGGCTGGACCAACGGCGGCTATGGTATGATGCAGGAGCAGCTTGGCTACCCGCAACATCCTGGCTTAAACGCGCACAATGCGGCACAGATGCAGCCCATGCACCGGTACGATATGAGCGCTCTTCAGTATAACTCAATGACCAGCTCACAGAGCTATATGAACGGATCGCCCACGTATAGCATGTCCTACTCCCAGCAGAGCGCTCCCGGGATGACTCTGGGCTCTATGGGTTCGGTAGTCAAGTCAGAGTCCAGTTCCAGTCCACCCGTAGTCTCTTCGCCGGCTCACTCAAGGGCTGCTCCATGTCAGACCGGAGACCTTCGGGACATGATCAGTATGTACCTCCCAGGTGCTGAAGTACCAGAACAAACGACCCAAACCAGACTTCATATGTCCCAACATTATCAGAGCGCACCTGTACCTGGCACTACAATTAATGGCACACTCCCGTTATCACATATGTAAATGCGCCTTTTTATTCTAACTGAACTTCTGTGAACTATTTTTGTACAGCTCGTTTGGGGGAGAAATTGTATAGGACTCAAGGAACGAACTTTTTTTCTTTTTCTGTTCTTTTTTTAAAGGAAAAGTTATAGAGGAACGGTAGGAACTTCGCAAGACGTTTTTTTCTTTCTTTTTTTTCCCCAAAAGTGAACTGGATTTTAAAGAGTGAGAATCTCATTCAATCAAGTGTTTTATTATTGCAATCAAGTTTTGTACAGTATTTATCAAATAAACTCAATCAAAATGTAATGTTTGTACACTCTAGACAGTCTTTTTAACAATTCTGCAAAAAAGCGAAATACATATGAGCTGGATTTGGTTATGATATTGCAAAACGTTAAAAGAAAAGAGCTGATATAAATCAGGTAAAATGTTTCTTCTTGGAAGTAATTAGTGCTAAATCGTTTCAATTTTGTTCACAGTAAGAATACGAAAATACCTTTTTTTTCGTGAAGGTTAAACAATTGTTAATTTATAATTTTGTGTCCCACTTTTCATCTGTTAAAGATATGAAGTTTGTGTTATTTTCTCATGGTTTGTAATATTTCTGTATATTTACTGTGATATTTTAAGTTTTTTTTCCATTTTCATAGTTGTATTTTAATATTTGGCCTGTATTTAGAACAGTTGCCGTCACTTCTTGTATATATTTGAACTAATAATATCATAATAACAGTTACATTTTCAGCCTACGTTTTTTTTCAATATGCAGTTTGAAATTAATAAATTTTTGAAATTTTGATATTGAAATTTGTTCGAGTTTTGATTTTGTTTATCATTCTAGGTTTTCCGCGACTGTCACTCACCCTCCATGCGTTTTAAATTACAAATGAAAGGAGTCTTATAATGTTGAAACCGCATAAAGGATTCTCCATTATGCATGTGTGTATGTTTCTGTCTTTTAAAATGTCTTGTCGTCTTGTTTAGAATTTTTATTACTTTTTCGTATTATATATCGCGTAGTGTATCAGCTGTGTCTAATTTTATTCTTCATCTAAAGTAGATTCTGCAGAAACCTTCCTTATTTAATAATTACATGTAAAAGTAAAATGTAATAATCTCTTTTAATGTCACATTAGGTAAATCAGAAATAGGGACATGGAAAACATGCACTTTGCATTGCTTTCAAGTAAGTATGGGATATGTTGGCTGTATCCCACAAGAAATTAAACGTATATTTTAGAGAAAAATATGACGCTCTGCTTGTACTAAATGTAACGACATTTCTGTCTTTTTAGTGAACGCAAGCATCGCGTTAAAGGATGTGCGGGGAACCCTCTACAGCTCAAAACTTTGGTGCCTGTGTTCGTTTTCCTGAACGGCAGAGATAGGACGCCAAATATAGCGACGATTTTCATCAAGGTAGTTTTCATTTGCTATTTTAAAAAACGCTGTTTCTCTTTTTTGTCTCTCAATACTTAATGGATTTGTCCACTTCGGAAACTGCGCGATATTGTGTAATATAATACATATTTTATTGTATTAAAACAGTAGACTTTTTAGACCTGATAAATAATTGGGGTTTCACGTGGTTTGATAAGAAAATGTGTAAATAAACGCAAATCATTAAAAAAAATAGAGCATAGCAGTACATCACATGTTATTATATAAGCGCCTCTGGCAATATAACAAACACCGCTGCATTAAAGCGCTATATTAGGCCTTCGATCATTTAAAATTAATTTGCAGTTCATTTCAAATTATTTAATTTTAGAAAGATATGTCATTATGTTACTTATATGCCGAATATATTTAGCTTTAAGGAGTGTCAAGCCTTTTCCAAAGACTGATTTCTCAGTAACCGCTATATCCATTTAAAAACAAGCCCGAAACAAGACATTTTCGTATTAGCATTAGCTCGTATTTATAATTTTAAATCACATCTTCAATAATAGTATTATATTAGAACACCTTTTCAGTAACGTATCTGCATAAATAGTCCCATGTATTATCTTAAAATTTAATTACGATAAGGTCATACCGTTTTGTTGCCCGTTTAAAAAAGATAATGAGTTAAAACAACAACAATAATAAATAACATTTAAAAAGTGAAGGGTATTAAAATGTTTAGCTGAACTGCAGACGTAGATTAGCAGAGTTCCCTGCCAGGCCTGGGAAGCTGCTATTACACTGCATCTCAGGGGAGAAGGGCTCGCATTAACCGCTAAATGAATATTTGACGAGGGCTCATTCCCAAGTATTATTTCTACAAACGTGTCCCTGCTGGACTTTCAAAGGGTCAGGGAGCAGTGGTTCAATTAATTATTTATACAACTAGTGGACCGGGTTGTAATAGCGGAACATGTTTCTTGAACTAGTAACTTTAATGATCGAATACTGCATATATTTTATAGGATTTGCTGCGCTTTACCCTGTTAGTACTATTTATAAAAATGCTTACTTGCATACGTTTAGAGTATCATATTTATTTTGATTCATTTAGAAAAAAAATAGATATAACATGTTTAAATTAACTATAGTATATGAAAACTACAGCTCTGACTCACATATATTTTTTTTAACGCTGCTATTTTCGTAAATAATTAAAGTGTGAGTATAAATATGGTAGACGCCGGGGAATTTTTTTTTTATTATGTTTATTATATTATTTAATTTTTATGCATAATGGCGAGTGGGAGTATTTATTACAGGTATTGGCACTTTCTTTAAAACATATAAAGCGGTCTAAAATTATAACTAAACTTCTGTAGTCTTCAACTTTATAGGAAGTGCACTGGACACCCACTGAGGTTTTGTGACTTGCAAAGTCGTCCGAGAAAACATGGCGTTGCCCCCGACGCGCATAGAAGGCTGTCCTGCAGTAGCGACGCGATCCTCATTCATAGCCATTACGAGAAGAAACTGAAAATGCATCGTCAGGTTTGCGTTCAGCCCGTTAGTTGTGTGCTTCGGCTCTCGGTACACTGCTCAGATGTTACTGTAAATAATGGAAATGTGTACATCAGTGACATTTGTTTGAATAATCGTAGTTTTGCACTGTGTACTCAAGTCATAGACCTGCGTTTTTGTGTTTTCTGTGTTGCACCAGAAATATTGAATTTTGTAATTCGATATATCATTCTCTATGCAACAGGATCAGGATAAAACTGAGAAGACCAGAGTGCAGGAACGTGGAAAGTATATTGCGGCAGCACACATTGGAAGGGTGGTGACATTTTAAGACTAATGTGAGCAGCAACAGGTGGTAAGCGTATATTAGTTCTCTCGTTAATAAATAACAATTAATAATTTTGTCGCGTATTTATTTCTATTTATACAAAAAATTGCCCTTATGATATCGCACAGCGAGTGCTTTTAATGCCACAGTCGTCATCGATAACAAGTTATGGATCTTCATTGAGTGCACTGCGCCTTTTGAAGCGCGCGTAGTTTCCCATCAATAGCTGAGACAAATACCGTCTGACAATCATTTTAGACTCTCTAATTGCTGTTTATTATTTTATTTTAATTGCTCTGTTGCCGGTTAATTTTATCTTGCATGATGCTGTTAGCTCGTTTTACTTGTATATATTTTGTGTACATTTTTAAAGATGTTAAATTATTAGGAAGTGAAAGCACGTGCTGCGATGAGTAAAACATTTAATATTGCTTGGTTTTTTATTTGGTTGAATTTTGTCCTAGGACTTGGGGAAAAAGACGTAATTGGTGTGGTGAACAAACGCAAACTCAGCCTGAGAAGCTTATCATCCGCAACCAGATTTACTATATGCTAATGAGGAGCATGACGTAATCTGTCTGTAAATTATGAATGTATTTTATTTTAGCTTCATTTCCCTGTTTCGCAAACATTTCGGGGACAGTATGTTGTACATTATAATAACGACACGGGGCTAACGTTTAAAATGAAGTTTAGACCAGTAATCTTCCAGTTTTTGCCTCATTACAGACGAACGAGCACGTGCCTCAAAAAAGTTGTATTTTATGTATATTACTGGTTAAATAATTTAATATTTTGTATTAATTTAAAATATGAGTTCCATAATATAACAAAACAAATTGGTAGCAGCTATTCTGCGTATATGACGTGTTTGTCGAACATGAGTTTGAGTGTCATTCATTTCCCATCTACTTACAGCAGCAGAAATACTTTACTTATTCTTTAAGGTTTTTAAATTAAGCATTTTTAAAAACCTCTAAACAATTGGATATTCGGGTTAATGACATGCAAAACAGGGAAAACGTTTTTATAAATAATGACTTGTTCTTCATAGTTTATTTTTTTCTTTTTCGGATGGGGGAGTTACGGAGGGCAGGCGTGCAACATTGTGAGATGTGTTGAATTGAAAACTGTCAGAGATGTCGTCTATTTTAACAGTCTCTCATGGGGTGAATGCCAGTCGCTCCCTGATCCAGTGCAGGTGCAGGAAAGCGGGGGGATGGGGGTCTCTCCGCTCGGCCAAAATGCGCATTCTCTTCAATAGACCACACACTGTCAGCCAGCATGGCATAAACTCTGCGCTTCTCAGACTTTTTTTCCCCTCGCCCAGGCCTCACTGAGTGCATTTTAGTGCTTCACAAATCACACAAGTACTAGTCTGAATTTCTCCGGAGCTCCGCTAATGTGCCCTCTTCGTCTCCCTTCTCATCGCCACCATCATTAGGTTTGTCATTGTTATCACTGCTGCAGAGTGGCTGGATGGGAGGAAATAGCGCACAGCGGGTCGACATATAATGCACCAAATATTTTTAAAGTATTATAGCAGTTAAAACTTTTTTTAACTAATCGTTGTTATTTTTTCTGAGATTGCGGAATGGGAGCCCTGGCTGTCCTTCTCGCGTAACTCATTTGGAGTGGTGACCGCATAGCCTACGTTTGCCCAACAAAACACCGTTTTTTTTTTAAGTAGGATTTATACATTATGTGTTTAATGTACGATTTAAATAATAGACGGAAAGTACAGATTTTACACCTTAAATAGTCGAAAACATGCAGAATTCTTAAGATGCGTAGACTGGTATATAGATAGTTACGTACAAGGTGTAAAATGAAACCATCAAAACATAAATTGCGACCAAATTAGATGTCTACAAACTTTAAATTTTGCCAACGTGATTTTGTGCGCTTCCCACGCTGACAGAATTTAACTTTTGGACTCTTCAGCGAATTCACTGAAAACTTATTAATATATAATTAAACAAAGGAGTGTTCTGTCTACTTAAAAATAAAACATTAAATTATGGCATATCACAACAAAAGCCTTTCAATTATTTCCCTTTTAAATTTATAGACTACATGTTGGAATGACACCGGTAAATGTTACTCATTCGCCTTTATACACAATACATGGCTTTAGGGAATGTTTATTTAATGGCAAAGCATGCGAACATTGCACCTGATATCATCAACTTAAACTCAAATATAAACACATTGTTTTATAACAAATTCGAGTTAATACGTTCTTAATAGCAATATAACAGCGGATAATTGGCCCTTTTTTTCCAGACAACAATGTAAATCGCCATCTCTTTATTATTTAATAACGTCAAACGCTTCGTTGGATTGGCTCCGACAGTGAAGGCCTTTTCTTTGCATGCAGTGTTTTTTAAGGGGGGAACAATACAAACCTAATTGTGGAGATTTCAGAAGTTGGCTGCAGTGAGTGAACATCAAAGATAGGCAGATGCGCGCTGCCCCCTCGGTCATAGCGGGTCCGCAACCATGGGATGCAGCGTCCCAGCAACACCTTAAAATCTCTTACTTATAACTTATTTTGCTTGACAACGGAGGACTTATCGCACGTGATTTATAACTGATTAAGAATAAGGCTCTTATAAACACACAAACAAACAATAAATAAATAAATAAATAGATGTATTTACAAAAGTACATATATCCGCACTTGTAAGTGTTATACCCCAAAGCTAAACACCGTAGTAAATACGAAATAATAAAACTCAGGTTTATATAGGAAATAATTTCAGCAGCTTTCGGAGAGTAAACTATTTATTCTAAGATATTGTTGCCCTCGCAATAAAACAGCAAAAATGACACCTAGCAACAAGTGACCACTAATAAAGGCCTTACAGCGTACTTAATACTTTGCGCCGTATTTGATGTTAATGTGATAGTAAGTTAGGAATACTTATTTTATTGATTTGGTTATTTATTGTAGGCCCATGGCTACAGAATTTGCTCGTGAAAAGAGGCTGTGCTACTTTTCCTGTTTCCCCAGTTAATAGCCCACCCTATGGTTAGAACAATATAGGCTTTGATGGCAAGCTGCAGTCAGCAGTTCACAACGGTGCAGGACAAACTCGACCTTTAATAGCCCATGGACTCAGCCAGAGAGGTGAAAGAGGCAGGGAAGCCGGGCACGGGGAAGGCGGGGGTGGGGGGGGGGGGGGGGGTGTGCTGCTGCGTCTCACATTATTTAATACTGAAAAATATCCTTGGACTCAGTGCCTGTTTATCTCCCGTGGAAACATGTATGTAGAGATGACTAAACACATTTACAGAATTACGGTGCGTTCTACGCCATCCTACACAGAAAAAGGAAAGCGATGCATTCCATCTTGAAAGTTTTGGCCTACATACCATAATGTACACGATTATTATCCAGATATAACTGTGGCACATTAATAATGCGTAATGTCACGTATTTTTCAACAGCATGAATTATACAAACCAGTATTCAGTCTACTTGCTTTATAACCTTTATTGTTTTGTCTTTAATCGTACAGTGTTTCTTAAGTTGTATTTCCTAGATTTATCCCGCTAACAAAAAGTTATTACCTCATCAAAAGAAACAAGGGCTTAAGCGTGGTTTAAAATTATATTATGTATATATGTTCTTTTTTAAAAATAAATAATTTCTTATCTAAATGACGGAAGGAATGCCCTCGTATTATCCCCGCGTGTGAATTGTTGTAACTTTGCCATCCCAATGTAGTAGACAAAAAGGCTCGTTTGATCAGTGCGCTTTAAATCGGTTGAACACGGGCCGTGACGAACAGCCTCGGTTGTATTTTCTGGCAATCGCTCCCCGAGGGAATGCTTTTTAAGATCCGGCGTGTAAAAATGGCACGATGTGTCCCGTTTGATTTATTTTTTATGTAACTTTAACAATATGATCACGTTTGCGTGCAAGCAGGATAAATTAGAAAACGCAAGTGAGATTTAAAAATAATTAAATAAGTTAACAAGAAATTATAATTTAAATGACGTTTTTGCGTCATTTAAACACTTCGTGAATGTCCATACTTTCCATATAATGACAACGAATTACTGAGGTAGATCAATGAAAATTTTGTTCATGTCAATATATATATGAAAAATGTTATGTTATATTATATGGTATATGAACATATATGTTTATATATTGAATATATTCCCGTCATACGCGGTATGAACTGCTCTCTCCTCCCCTCCCTCTCTGTCTCTCTCTCTCTGCGCTTGCTGCCATCAAACTTCTCCAACAGGAGTCTATTGTTCTCCCAATTTTCCTCCCAATTTCAGGCTTCAGTTGCATATCTGAACTTCTTTCTTAATGACGGTATTACCATCTGATTTGCCTTAGATCTCAAAAGATATACATCTTCGATTTGAAGATGGAACACGATAATAGTCTGTGGCATGTCAAATTTATTTCTCCATTTTATTATATTTTATAATGGCTTTATTAAACGAGCAAAATATCTTAAAACAGCCGTACACAAAACTGGCCTTCGGTTACTATTGTATCATTATGAGGTAGATTAACTGCAAAATAATTAGGCCTACTGAAAATCGAAATTCATTGGTTTAGTTGATCAGCTACGTTAAATTAAAAACGCGTTCCGATGTTTTAAAATGAAAATATTAGCTATTCTATTTTTTATTTCTCCTTCTCAGTCACAGGGGTCCAAGCTAATCCAAGGGAAAAAACTGGGCCCAAACGCCTAAAACAACTCAGTTAAATAATTTATTCCTATAAGTATCGTAAATACAATTGGATCGGTTATTTTTTTTCTAAATAAAAAATGCAGCTTGAGTTTCAAACGATGGATCGCATTTGTCGGTGTACTGCATGATCTTCACCGAATTAAATTTGTAAGGTGAGACTTCTCAAGGGCCACTTCATTAACAAAGATTTATCGGGTGACGTCGCGACGGGCCCGTTTAACGACTCGGTAATACCATTTCTTTTGGGGGACCCGAACGATTTAGGCCTAATCGGGACGCCTGCGATTCTCCGTTACCAACAATTTGCTATGGAATCGTTCAAAAACAAGTTCTCGAAAGAATTTCCATGATTAAACACACTTGAATGATAAAAGTAGAAAGTATTAGAAATTAAATGAGCACATTCTTAATCATAGATCATTTAAAATAGTTGTGTTAAATATACTCAATTACACGCATGACTGAACTCCAACAGTAAATTCTGTCCATCCACTTGGTAGCCTATTCTTTCGCAACAGCCAAAACTGGAAACTCGATTATGTTGAATCCATACATTTCTACGGATTTCATCAGCCTAATTAATTCTCAAGTGTGGTCCATAGGTCTAAAACTGAATGGGCTTCTTTTGCTACCCAGACAAAGACCTTGCTGGAATGTGGATGTAGATTTTCTTTTTTCCCCTTTAAAAATATTGCCAAGGGCCATCTGTAGCATTTTCACGAGAAGAGTGGATTAGATGGTAAGCAATATGTTATGTACAATACAACACAATATAAACAGATGAAAGCACAACATGGTATGTGTGTATATATATATATATATAGGGATGCTGCAATGCACTGCGTTTCATGTCATATTTTGAAGCATAATAAACGTTTTTTTTTCACTCGGCAAGTGATTAGCAGAATTAAATTTTAATGCTGCAATTTAAAGATTAAATAAAAGTTGATTTGTTAATTAGCTTTATTGTTTTGATGCGCACAATGTTTTTCTAACGACTGTTAACCATATGTTAGATTCCGGTTTGCATACAGTTCAGTCTTAATCGCAGATACTGAGACATACCACAATGTCGTTGTTTGCAATAATAATAATGGCAATAATAATAATAATAATCATGATTATGATGATGATGATGATGATGATGGAGGATTATCGATTTGTCCTGAGTTAAAAAAGAGGGTAAAAGTACGTGATCGCCGACTTGCACCTGTGGCAGGTTTATTGTAATTTAGAGCTTGGAGATTCAGAGCGGTTGGAGGTATGGCAATCAGTGCAGCCCCGGTCACCGCTTTCGATTGTAAATAAGAGGAGTTCACACGCCGATCAAGTGACCGGAGGGAACAAGCGAGCCATTTTAACCAGGTGGCTATCTCCCCATCGTGGAGATCAGAGCTCTGTCACTCCTGAGCGCGTCATTGTGTCCCCTCTGTGAAATGACAGCTACTTCAGAAAAGAGAAGCAAATAGCAGGATGGGATTTCGCTGTCAGAGTGAAAAAATCCTGCATTATTCTAAGCAGACCGGTGCACAAAATTGACAATTCACGCACAATTTATAATATTTTCTTTTTTTTTTAAAAAAAACAAAACAAAACAAATAACATTTAAAAACTACTGTTGTTTCAAACAAGTCTGCAACGTTGTCTTTCGTGTGAGTTTTTACATTTTAGATGCATTGTGATGCGCGAGCAATCTAATTAAATGATTAGGCCAATGTCTTCGGAAGAATCATTTAAAATTTTTATATTTTTATTATTTTGAGAAGTAATGCTGATACAGGTGTTTATAATATAAGCAATACATCGTGTACAATTCAGATATCAGTTCTTCTCAGATATCCAAAGCGTGAAATGTGTGATAAAAAATGGACGCCTGATATCTATAAAACATTGCATCGTGTAGCCTATCTGGTATCCCTTAGGTCCTGAAAATGACTTCAGGATTATCAAAAAGCTTATTCAGTTTAAGGCGTTAGTTGATTGCAAAAAATCTTACTCGGTTGCTTTCTCTGTTCTTTCAAGGACCGATTAGTTGTTGAAAAAAACATTTTTGGATATCGAAAGCTAGCGAGATGTTTAGTTAAAATGTATAACCAGGCCTAGGTGATGCCACTACATCTATCATTCTATGGCAAACCAAGAAGAAGATCTGGAGCCCACTGAAAAGTGAATAGAAAATCACAATATGACTCCTTTTGACTCGTTCTTCAGCGACATTCAGATGAATCACTTGACGACGCAGTCAATATAGCTAGTTTTTTTACAGCGCATTTTAATAAGTTCCTTTACTTTAATCTATACATCGAAGTGAAAGCATATTCACACAAGCTGAAGCTTCTGGATAATTTATCTAACAGCTCGACTCATCGGCTGATAGCGATCATATTCAATGAGAATGTTCTTTAACCGTATTCTGTACCGGATAATTGTTCGGAGTGTATGGGCGTTTCTTCATACCAGATGATCGAAACCTGCATATTTACTACTTTCTCCGTGATAGAACGTTGCAGTTAGTTAGAAAATCTGTGAGGTATATCTAACAAAATCAGTCATTATAACTATAGTTAGATATACCTTACTGCCTAACTAATATTATCTATGCAGTTTATATTCTGCATTGACATACAGGTGATAACAGGTAGTTTTTTTTTCTCTTATATAATATATAATTAATCAGAAAGATTAGGGTCACATACATAATTAGTTAGGACTTCTTTGAACTCTTCAGTTGTACTGTGAAGCAAGATAGAGCGGTTTGAACCTCTTGTAGGATTTAAGGCATATACAAGAGGTTAAGACAATTAGCCACGAAATATTCCATATTAACATATTTATTTAAACATTAATTTTCTTCATATAAAGGCCTTTTACCTGATAGAATTCGTATTGTTACATTGAAAAGTTTTATTAAAGCTTTTTTGAATGTTATGACCGCCACCTTGTGCAGAAACAGGTTCTCGCAGGTTACAGAAAGGCAAATGGAGAAGTAAAACCTTAAAGTTTTTTATGTACAGTGTCCTGGAACAGTGAAACCAACTGTGACAATTTAGTCTGTAAGCAGGAACTTAGCAGAGAGAGAAAATGATGAAAACCTGCCAAGTTTAGACTTCTTTCCAAAACAGTTCATATTTAGCCATCTCTAGTAAAAAGAGAACAAATCTATGATGTGTGGTAGTTTGATTTCATAAATCAAGTGACACATGTGAATGTATAGCAGTAGATCCTGCAATTGTTTTCTAAATATATTCATAACAGGATGTTCAGGAACATAAGAGATACAGCCATTTCATTATTACTCAGTAAATTACCAGGAATATGCTACCCTTATTTTATCAGTAAGCAGGATGAGCTTGGGGTGCCTAGTCACTGTCGAAACTGCCAGAACAATTCAGTTACAACAACTGAAGTTTGAAGAGGTCAGCTTGTGGGGTCAACAGCTCTGGCCTCTGCCTGTACCAGAGAACCTGGTCTGTTGTGGGAGGGCTATCCCGGGCGATTGCCGGGCGTGTTATGGGAGAGCTACCCCGGGCAAGAGCCGGGCATGTTGTGGGAGATCTACCCCGGGCAAGAGCCGGGCATGTTGTGGGAGATCTACCCCGGGCAAGAGCCGGGCGTGTTATGGGAGAGCTACCCCGGGCAAGAGCCGGGCATGTTATGGGAGACCTACCCCGGGCAAGAGCCGGGCATGTTGTGGGAGATCTACCCCGGGCAAGAGCCGGGCGTGTTATGGGAGACCTACCCCGGGCAAGAGCCGGGCGTGTTATGGGAGAGCTACCCCGGGGCGAGCGCCGGGCGTGTTGTGGGAGACATACCCCGGGCAAGAGCTGGGCATGTTATGGGAGAGCTACCCCGGGCAAGAGCCGGGCATGTTGTGGGAGAACTACCCCGGGCAAGAGCCGGGCGTGTTATGGGAGACATACCCTGGGCAAGAGCCGGGCGTGTTATGGGAGAGCTACCCCGGGCAAGAGCCGGGCATGTTGTGGGAGAACTACCCCGGGCAAGAGCTAGGCGTGTTATGGGAGAGCTACCCCGGGCGAGCGCCGGGCATGTTATGGGAGAGCTACCCTGCCAGACGCCGGGTGTGTTGTGGGGCAGCTACTCTGGGCAAACGCCGGGTGTGTTGTGGGAGAGCTACCCCGGGCAAGAGCCGGGCGTGTTGTGGGAGATCTACCCCGGGCGAGCGCCGGGCATGTTATGGGAGAGCTACCCTGTCGAAGCGTCGAGTGTGTTGTGGGAGAGCTACCCTGGGTGAGCGCCAGGCGTGTTATGGGAGAGCTACCCCAGCTGAGTGCTGGGTTGTTGGCCTCTCCCTCTGATATAAATTTTTGGCGTCAGTTTGCAGCCAGGTCTTTCCTGGTGGCTTGCGAAATCGATTTTAATCCTGGGACCCTGTCTAGGAGAGGCACGCTTGACAACCTGGGTGAGGATTTAGCTGCCAATGACACATTTCCACTCAGCGTTGTGAGGGTGGGGATGGGAGGGGAAGGGTATGTGTTAGAAGTGGTCATTAAAACCTTATTAAAAGTTTTCAATGGCAAGGAAGATGGTTAGTGAATGCATTTGCAGCCTTGGAACAGCGGTCTTGAGAGCGTTCGCTGTTCGAGAAGTGCACATGTAGGTGGGACGTCATCTTCCCGCAGCATTTCTTATCGTTAGATATTTATAAATTCCTCATGTTTTCGCATTTCCCCAAGCAGCACTCGTGAACAGACATTATTCAGCACTGGACAAGATTAGTGTGAAGTTTTCATGGGAGATGAAAGTATGTAATTTCAACTGAGTTGTTAAAAGGAGTCTCAGTGTGATCTGAGAGGGAGAGAGAGAAGCGGTGAGAGAAAGAGAGAGAGAGAGAGAGAGAGAGAGAGCGAGAGCTGTCTAAGCGTTCAGTGTGTGATCCAACACAGTGCTGACATGGTTGTGCTGTCATCAGTCCTGATGTTGTAAGACAAGGACAGACTAAATACATTGAACATGACCAGTGTTCTCTCAGTTACATGTTTTGCATAAAACATTACAGATGAAATTAAACTGTGAAGTAAGCCACAAAATGCAATAAATGTGCTCTCGATCTTTTCCTACAAATATTTGTATTTTAGTGATCTAGCGTTAGCAGACTCATATGGGACCAAAAACTATGTAGCAAATAACTATTTATTATCTTAACCTGCAACTGTTCTGTATATTTTAATTGATTAAAGTCATAGCAGTTATTGACTCAAATAATTTCCAATCTGAGATGTTCAGTTCCACTTCTAATTCTCTAAGCTTTACTAGATCATTTTTATACATGTATACTTGTATTGTTGTTATTAATCCTGTCCTAATTTGCAAAATAGAATTATAACTGGATGACTAATTTAAATGATTTACAGATAAAAATAGCTTTTTGATTATTCTTAATTACATTCGCAAAACCTGGAGCAGATAGGTTTGATTACTTTTCCAGGCTAAACCACAACGTTTAAAGTGTCTGTCTGCTCTTTAGAATTTATTTAATGTATATCTGAGATTCGATTCGATGTTTCGTATAATAATCCAAACGTTTACGATGACTGTAAGTGAACTTATAAGTGAAACCTATGTATATATTATCAATGATACATGATACTGGAAAACCAAAGAGTGAGGAAGGAAGGAAGGAAGGAAGGAAGGAAGGAAGGAAGGAAGGAAGGAAGAGCAAATGAAACAGTGGGAGCAGCTAATGGTTCTGTGCTGTCACATGGTTACTGTGTTCTGGGTGCCTCATACAGATCATTTACTGACCCTGAATGAATCATAACGCTGCTCATTTGAAGAATAACATGTACGTCCCACATTTATAAGTATCCACTTCCTATTAAACATTGTTGCAGAAACACATGAAAGTAATTTAACTTCTTCTGACGTAATTGTGACATTTTCCACTGGTTATTTTTTTGAAAGTCTGTTCATACGCGTGTAATGGTGCCCCTTCTTGTGACAGGTATGTTCACACCACAGCCAAAGGACAGTCTCCCTACTTCATATCCAAAGTAGGAATAACAGAGATAAACAGTATTTAGTTGGTACTTTCCACGGCCCTTTAAATTGACAGGTGATTATGTTGAGCCAAAATGTTGTTCAGAGAAATTATTTTCAATAATTGGTATCTTAGAATGATTCACAAACCACTACAGATATGAATAATTTAAAAAAGAAATCACTTTATAGAAATAAATACTCAGTTTATAGACAACTTCAACCTTTCAAATGTCTGAAAATTGCTTTCTCTGTTGCTAAAGATGATTTAAATGGGGCCCAAATATACAGAGACAGAGGTCTTCAGGTACTTGAAATGATGGTCTGGCACATCCTGGTCTACTTTAGAATACAGTCAGCTGTAGTTCTGCTTGCTCTATGCTGAAGGTGTCAAATGAGCGATAGTTTGTTTGGTACTAGTATGAAAGCTGTGTACTGGCTTCAGTGTAGCTGCTAGATGTGACTGTGATGCCCTCTGGGCACAGGTGTGGCCAGGCTTGAATTTCAATTGAAAACATTCGTGTCATAGACAGGATCTCTTCGCCACCCTTGTTTCATGCATTTGTCATGCAGTCTGAGGGGCAGATGAATTCCACACAAGCGAGAACGCAGCGCCACACATCGCATTGTTGGCTGACTGTCACTATGTGGAGAGACCCGAAACACGTGTGTATACTGCCGCTGTTAAGAGGCCTGATTTTCTGCACAGAGCCAGTCACGCTGACCAAGAACAGCAATTTCAGCCTCTGTCAGAGTTTTGCGCAATCATTTCCATGCTCATTATTCATTAGTGACATTCAAATTTGATAGCAGATTGATTTCTTAAAATTGATAAGGACAGAACTTGACTTAGTGATGTTACATAAACATCCTCAGATTAAATGTACAAAAAGACCATCCCCTATGCATAAAGACTCCAAAACTAGATCAAACATTAAGTCAGAGGAATGGAAATCTTCCAGCAGATTCTGTGGAATTATAAAATCCTGTGTATTATAAAACCTGAGACATGGACGTCCGCGCCTTAGCAAAAGGTAGACATTACGTTAAGCGTTGGTTCTGTAACCAAGGTGCTGGTATTGATGTCAGTCTGTTTCTCAGTAAATGCCCCTGATGGTGGAATGTGAGCAGTCATGCTATCCGGCGGTTCAGTTTGGTTTTCTTCTGGCTGGAGCAGAGCTGTTGGAATCCTCTAACAAGCAAAGTGCCAGATCCACTTAATACAGGTTTAACATGCCCTGTCCACAGCCGCCGAGCCACACCGCCTACTGCCTTTTGAATCGGGCAGTGGAACTCGGTGGTTCCCCCTGACTAACAGGGTAATTTTAGCGAGCTGGCACTCCTCGTGCATGTCACACAGGCATTGTTTTAAAGCTGCTGCTTCTGGGGGCCCTGGGTTTTCATCCATCGGCACAGCGTGATGTCAGCAAACCGGCAACAAAGGCAGGTGCCGAATGCGTGGCGTTTGCGTATTACGGGGGCCCGGTCTGGGCTGAACACTGCCCTCTTTTCACAGCAAGGCGAACCAAAAGTGGTGGGGAATGCCGCCGGACATTAGAGCCGAAGGCAGATGGGGCTCAGCTTCTCTGTGGGCTGGCATGCCTGTTGCTGTGGGGGCACTTATACAGCTCACTCAGAGCAGTACAATGTCATGTGGGATGTCCAATTGATTTATGTTCTCACATTATATTTGTTAGCAGAAACTGTAGGTATATTTCCATATATGTTCTGAGATACATTTTACAGTACAGCAAACATTTTACTTAGCATGTTTTAATATTTTGGTTTATGACAATATTCAGGGTTCCTACGCAGTGTAGAACAGTATGGAATTTGATTTTGATGTTTTAACTATGGAAAAAGGAAATAATTCTGGAAATATTTTGGTAGACTAGTACAACAAACTGGCCTACTATGTATTGAATTTACTTATTAAAGCCTTCGCAGCTTTTGATAAAACTGATGTGATGTGAGCTGGTCGTCTGCGACAGAATGTGCATAGAGTGCACAAGGAAGAGCGACGTCCCAAATCAAGGTGTGGGGGTGTGTCTATGGGGGGGCACGCTTAATTAATGCAGGCCTGGCTGGGAAATTCCAAATGTTGTAACTGGTTGGCTAAAGATCCCAGATGTTAACAGAAAGCAAAATGCAGTCTGTGTAAAGCTGTTCGAAATTCCCAACATGGGTGAATTGGTGGGCAGTAGGTGCCAATGGCTAATATCCTGGTCAGGGTGAGATGGGGGGGGTGATTTACCAAATCGTTGGTGCCAACCCCCCCATAACATTTATGCTTAGTCTGGAAAAGCGTGAAAAATAAACATGGAAAGTGTGTAGGAACACTAAATAATGAAACATCCGCAGGGAATATTACCTACAGATCTTAAGACCTACCTGTTGCACATGTTGCGTGACAGTTCATCTATAGGCTGCACTCTTAGTACATTAGGTGCCTAGAAGCTAGATTCTGGATATTCAGGACCCATACACCCATACAGGACCCAAACTCCACACACACAGAGCCATGACTTTAACTGTGCTTGTGGAGGTAACATGGTACTAACATGGTACAAACATGGTGCAAACATGGTGTAGTAGCAATGTTATTTTATCAGTCAGGTGTGAAGTCAGAGGATTTTTCTGTGGCATTATTAGTTCTGAGTGTTTCCTATGACATCAAGAACATAGACCAAAATGTTTTAAAACTAGTGACTAAACAGTGATACACGGTGCTTGGGGAGCACACAATTACCTTTATCATCAAAATCCTACCAGGATTTATTCGGAAATACTAAGAAATTTGCTATTAGTATCACGGGCTAGAGAACTGCTGTCAAAGTAAACATAACATTATTGTATATTCTCACCAACAAAACAAAGGCAAATGTAAACAAGAAAATAGGACAGGATAAGGTAGAAAGAAGTACAGGCAGTCCATTAAAAACATCCAACTTACAGACAACTCGTACTTACTAACTGTCTGCCATAAAGTCTGTTACCTTAAAAATTCATGTTAAATACAATGGTTCGTAATAACGAAAGCACGCACAACTTTGAGACGCTCATGAATACATTGCGTGGGTTCAGAGGCTCGTCGTACGGTATAGTACTGTATGTAGTTATCTATTATTACTGTATTATTACTATCATATTCATATGCGGTATTTATATTGTTCTGAATTACCTACAAATCTGACTTAAAGACAAATTTAGGAAACAGATCTAGTTTGTAACCTTGGGACTGCCTGAAACCTGGCATATGTATAATAATAATTGATACTTTATTGATCCCTCTGTGGGGAAATTGTCTAACTAACCTTGGTAGGAGGTATAGGAACCAGGTTAATATTCAGACTTAATAATTTTATGCTAACTAAACACAAAACCGGTGATTTAAAAACCAAATGAGGAATTGGTGTATTTAAATTGATTATATGCCTTATCACTACCCTCGCTGAGACCCTATGTACCTCGGGTACGAGAGGTTTTAATGTCGCATGCACAGACGGACATTGACAGGTGTCGGATAATATCCGTAACTATCCTGGCTATCACATGAATACTTTAATTAATAGCTTTGCATATAGATTTGCTACATATGATTTAAATGAAAAGGCAGAAGACTAAAAACAAGCAATACTTCTCATTTGCGATAGAGAGACTCCCAGTTGGCCATTGACTTTATCCTCCATCCAGTAGATTATTGTTTCATTTTATTATGTTAACTTAATAGCTTTGGAGTATTTAAGGATGGTACAGTGCAAAGTATTTTTACACAAGACTCATTGGCCCTGTCGTAATGAGTTAGTCCTGTTCTGAGACCATCTTGGATTATTCTGGCTGGGCAGACATATAATTTCAGTTTGAAAACATCAGGAATTGGGTTTAATAAAGATGTCTGGGCTTAGCTATGCATGCTACTCATAAAGCTCATGAAAAGCAAATGAAGCGGTTATGACAGGCGTTAAACAAGGGTGACCCTTACATTTGCTATTGCTGTATTCATTTACAGTGGCCCTTGGTGACTGGTTACGTTATCATTTTTGGTGGCAATTTTGGGCATTAAATGTAAGTTAAACATTCATCTGTAACTGGTTTCCGATCCAGGCTGCTTGTGCACACTTTAAAGATGTGACCGGTTTTCCCGAAGCACCAGGACTGATGGCGGTCCATAAAAGATGATATCTTGTACAGAAACCTTTCTGGCTTTTGTCACCTCACTACCCCAGGTACCGGGAGTGCCACGTGCAGCTGAGATGGCGTGTATCCTGACAGTGCAGGCGTGTGACAGAGCTGTGTGGGTACAGCACCAGCAGATGTCATGGTAGCATGCAAAGAGGCAAACTCCCAGACCGGCTGCTCCTCTTCTTACACCTGGACTGGGGTGCTGCCCACCGGGGACTCCCATGATGCACTGGTGGGCCCCAACCAGGGCCAGAAGTCGGATGCCGCCAGGCTTCGCCACCTGACGGAAACCCGTCGTTTGTGCTCCACTCTGCCGGAAATGAGAGCATTGCCCTTAGGAGCAGCCTGTGCGTGGCGATCGCTGCATGGTATGTGCTGTTTCCTCCATGCCCTTTTTTTTTTTGTTGACGGAGGATGCCTACAGCCCACATTGTACACGCCATTTATTTCCCATAATCCTTTTGTTTTGTTCTGCAGTCTGAACGTATGCATATGCTTCTGGGAGTTGGACATTATGCAGCCGCCAACTGCTGCCCCTCAATGTTAGCAATTTCTTTCCTAACCTGGGCTGACACAGTGCTCTAGACAGGGTTGTTTTTCTTGCTAGCAATTTCTGTGAGTATCATCACCAGGGTGCCCCGCTAAACAGGACACAACTGGAGGACCTGCACATTTCTCATGCTGGGATGATGGTTACACGTTTGGCCCCTGAATCCCGCCCCTTCATTCTCCCCACCACCAATATCACTGACAGTCACAGACCAAGGGGTCATTCAGAGTGGGCCAGGACAGCTCATTTGAATTGATGAGTGATTCCCAGGCATGCACAACTCATGCAAATCTATACTGTCGAGGTTAGCAGAGCAGTATGCAGGTTTTGAATATTATTCCCATTCAAAGACTTGAATTGTTGAGTACTTAAAAAGCTGTTCAGCGCATTGTCTCAGGTGGGCTTTATTTAAATAATTGCTGTTGTCAATGTAAAATATGATTTTCATTGTATTCTCTTGTTGCAGAGAAGCACGAGCCTCCACACCTATTGGCCAAGTTCTAAGACCTTTCATGCTGACTAAGCATCTTTGCACGTGAATTTGAATAATTTGTATGACCAGGCAAGAGGTCCACTTTTAAAAGTTAATATTTATAATAAACAATCACAAAGAACTTGATGTATCTTTTCATTTATTTGTGGAACATTAGGCGGATATTTCATTTCATGCTGTTTATTGTGTGGTGCCGCTGTGTTTACAAACTGATACACTATATCATTGCTTTTCCATTCCATTCATCCAGCCATACAGATGCTTACTGTGTATATGGTAGTATATGGTACACTGATTGAATGCCAGTCATATTTTGGATTCTAAGGAATATTTAAATTATTTTTAAATGTGTGGTCTAAAAATGAGAAATGGGACTGAGTGATTAATTGGACCATCCATCCATCTTCTAACTGCTTTGGGAGTTTAGTCTACCTTGCGAAATAGCTGGAGTTCAGACTTGCTATGGTCCACCATGGCTCTAGCAAACATTCCTTTGTTCATCCTAACCCAATCTGAGTCTTTCATAAGGTCTGTTATATCACAATTTTTATAGAATTCAAAGTTGGTGAGCAACCCATGTTTCAATGCCTCAATGTGCCAAAGAACACAACTAGCGATGGCATGGTCGGCCTCTGAAGGGGCGACTTTGTCCGCTCTGCCGGGCTCAACAGCATCCCTTTATGCTGCCCTTACTGTGAAGAATAAGGGTGGTCGGGGGCTTGTCAGTGGCTCAGTCAGATCTGTGCTGAACTTGGAGAGGAGTCATGTCATTGTGACATACTGTAAAACAGCAGCTCTCATTCAGGGCTGACCTGTCCCAAGCAAATGCCCAGGGCCAGCTGCAGCTTTGAGCCCAGACAAGGCTCTTCTTTCTTTGAGGCCCAGACTTTTCAACTTGCCAATGACTAGCCTGCCTCTGGAATACTTATGATTATACAGTCACCCTCTTAAATTGCAGAAGATTTACAGACCATGCCTCTTTATTATTAGATTATATGTAATTCCATCATTTAAAAGCAATGCATCGGCTATGGGATGAGTCTGTGTTTGTTTACCTCATCATACCCATACATATCGCTCAAAATATGTTACTGTAATTTTTATCTTTGAATTGCCAATTGTATTGAATTGTCAGAGTAATAAAAATCGATGTAAAAATGAAGTGTTTTTTTTCACCTAGATGACAGAAAGAAGACAGTGAAGAAAGAATGATTTAAGATCATCTGCATTTTTTTGTTATTAAATGCAGTTTACAAATCATATTGCTTCTTCTGATTTATTACAAGCATTAATTATCATTATTATTACATAAGGCGTCATTATCCTTCTGTAGGGTCGTAGTCATTCTGTTCCACATGCTTAGTTACACTTCATCACAAACCATTCTGCCAACTCATGTCGCAGGTTCATTGCTTTCACTTGCTAATTATATTTAAATGAAGGAAAGAATATTTTTCTCGTATACGCTCATAATAAACAATGGGTTTGCAAATGTTTGTTGAATAAACACAACAAACATTTACAAAATCACAAACACCAATCATAAAGACCAAGACTAATCTAATCCAGGACCAAACATGAACTTAAACTGGATTAACCCCAGACTAAACCTAGACTAAACTATGACCAAACAAGAAGCAAAATTGCACGAATGACCAAACAAGAGCAGTGCACATGTAAATTTAAAGCTCAGAACGCAGGACTAAAAACTAATTCTAAATTCTATCTAAATTGCAAACAGCAAGATTTATCAATACCACCAGAACTGACCTGCATTCCCCTGGTGGTATTTGCAAAAGTTTTCTTTTTATTTCATGTAGCTAGCTATTACTAAATTAAAATAGATTAATTAAATTAATAAATCTAGGCAGCTAATTAAACCCTCACATTACAGTATAGTGAAGTCGATTCAAAGCTTCAATATGACATGCATAGCTTGCTTACATGCAGTAGAAAACTAACTGGTTCTCCACATATACACTTACCACACAGACGTCCAGCCAGGGCTAGCTTTGCTAAATTAATAAAACAACACTATAATTCAGCATGCGCACTAAAACATACATACGTACAAAGACGCTGTGTAAAAGACGATCCGTATCAGCAGGAGCAGGGCTCGCGGCTAATTTAAACGAGACGTGGAGCAGACAGTGCGCAACGCTTTCAGTGTTGCTGTTTTTTATGCACTGCAAGTGTGTGACCGCCTCTCATTAGGAAGGTAATACAGTGTAATATGTTATAAATACCTGCTTAACTCCTGCTGTTATCAGTACCGCGGGTGTGTTTTGGATCATGTATGAACGCGTGCCACTGCCAGAGCTTTTAGCCAATGACGTGGCAGCACAAGGTGCTGCTGCGTCGGGATGCGTTCAGGGGCACTCGGAAATTACCGTTTTCCGCTCAAATCTTTGCCCGATCTCCTCATTGGCGTATTTTAATGTTTACCATTTCCAGCAGGGTGGCACTGCGGGGTGGCACGGGCTCTGTTAGAGGTGGCAATTGCCCCCCCTTTGGCTCCGCCTCTGCTCACAGGACTTGAGCCCAGATCTGCCACAGGAATTACAGGTATCCTGCTCCATTTCCCGTGCATCTGGAGGCCGACGGCAGAGCTGAATGGTGCCTGAGGGCCCTAGGCTGGACTGAGGCATTACTAACATGGGCTGTACCCCAGGGCACCAAACTGTAGGGGGGGGAGCAATTTTTTCCTGGTTGCTACAGCAGCATTTTATTCTGTAGGTAGAACCCCAATAATGACTTAGCCCAGGGCCCCCACCCCTCTAAATTCAGCCCTGTGTGGGCCATCGATCGGCTCTTGAGTCTCTTGTGCTGGATCGACTTGTGCACTGAGGGAGCTGGGTCAATCCCAATGATACTGTACGTTTTCTTCATGTGTAAATTTCGCTCGGTCATTTATGGTTCTATTGTTCAGCATTTTTTACAAGAAAGTCTCTCAGTTGTCCACTGATAAACAGAGGTTTTTGATGGCAGCATAAAATAGGCTTTAACAGTCTTTTCAATATTTTGTAAATTGTATACTAATTAGAAAGCCATTATACAGGCAATTTTTTAATATTAAATACCGAGATTGCTTCTGAATTTCGGAGAGTTAAGCTGGCCTTTAGCACAAAATGGAGATGACAAATGGCAGAGGGGAATATCACACTATCTTCATTGGAAATAATGAATCTTTTATTACTATAGTGGTTTAAGGACAACTCACAATTTGAATATAAATTAATCTAATTTTAAAGACTCAATTAAGGCCCAGTGTAGAATTAACAGAAGTATCTATGGGGACAAAGTGGAAGAGTGAGGCTTCTGGTGATATACAGGTTTACATATTCAAAACTACGTCAATGTGCCAGCTGTTATCTGTAATTTCTTTCCGGAACACTGGGACCCGTCCACTTCTTTCTTCTTAAGTTGATGTTGAATATTCTAATGTTTCAGCCATTTATTTCTCTTCTGACAATTTAAAGGAATGTGACATTTGGATCAAGATATGATAATGTTGTCGTGCTCAATTTAATGCTGGGGTGCATCATGTTATTCTAACCCATATTGCACTCAGGGGTGATGATGTCAGCATCTGCCTAGTTTGATGAATTCATCTATGCCCCCTATACAAGTAAGGTTATCTGAAGGTTGATGGTTTTGGATTAACATGTTTTAAGATGATATAGCAATTAAATGTTTAGATTGAATGTTAGCATATAAATGCAGCTGGAGTTGTTTTGACAGTGGCTGTAGGTAGGAAATGTTCCGGTCCTTAGTTCCAAGAGAAGTATATAATCGGCAGGCTGTTGGACCATTTCACACATTCTGACATTTATAAACTTTAAGTTTGATGATCCAAGAAATCGAAATGGAGTTTATTGCGTTTGCCTACATTTACATTTTTAGCAGATGCTAACCAGCTCTGTTTTTGACACCTTGGCCAAAAGCTGGATAATATGAAATGAACAGAAACGACTGACGAATTGTATGTATTCAAATGCTTACTTTCAGGGCTTATTCTAATTCAATGGCAGCGTTTCTTAGGAGGATTACATAATTACCTCTACATTAAGACTATGTAAACACGTACTTCTGAGCCTTTTTGAGAGGTGTTCTTTAATTTGTAATTTTCTAGACGCTGTTAGTGTGACATTGGTATTAAAACTGATATGCTGTAATAAATAATTATTCAAATAATTTGGCAGGTGAATATTATTTTGAGTTAGTATTTGAGATTTTAAAGTTGCTTCGGTTTAAGCAACTACTGCTCTGTACGTAGCTTTCAGTGTAGCCTGCTACATTTCTCTGATGCAGTGCTTTCCTGTAACTACTAACTAATTTGTGTGTAGAATAACTAGTAACTTAAGCTCGCTACATGTTTTCGCTAGTTTGCCCAGCACTGTCCCCGTGTCCCAGTTTCCTCCAGCTGCCTTTTATCGTGTAGCTGTAGGGTGTACCTGCTTGTTGCGGATTCCGCCAGAATAGAAGTCACACATCTAACACCATCCTCCCTCACCCCCGTCGACAGAACCCAAGAAAGACATTTTATTCCCAGTAGTGATACTCCTGGTGACATTTTACTTTACCAGGCTTGTGGGAATATCTCATTTTCCTATCAAGCACGCATTTTTAATTCAGCCTCATTCCAAATGGTCAAATATGATCTGCAGGGTGACGCAGAAATATTTCATCTTCTGCCGAGTTCTGCTAAAGCTCCTCAGTGCTGTTCCTCCTACTTAAATACCTTTTTGTCTCTCCATAGAGGTCATTAATCTGCTCAATAATACATGTGCTTAGCCTTTTACGCAATAGATAAACAAAATTTTGGTGGATGCTAAATGGAAGGATGAGCTGATTTAATTTGGTAGGGACTAGAAGCCACTAAGCAGAAAAAAAATCTTACCTTTGTGTAAGTCTATTGACATATTCAGTGCTCTAATGAACGATATCTTTTCATAACAAAGGTGTTCTTCTGAAGTCAACATGCCAGTCATGATAATTATGCCAAATACGCAAAATGTATGTGTGAGTGTATTTAGATAACCCCACACACATTTGCAGTTACGTGAAGTATTTTAGATAGCCAGTAAACGAAGGTTTTACTAAAGCATCTTTAATAATGACCAATTGTGATACATGAACTGTTAATTAGGTGTAAAAGGATGTGCATGAATTTGGCTTTGAGGGAGATATATAGTGTAATGAAATTTGTCGTTGTTTCCCCCAGTTCAGTACTTCCAGGGGATTATAACCTGAGATGGGTGAGTCAATTGTAATTACTGTAAATTTGACCCATGCAGCAGTTAAAGCCAACCCCTCCGACGCGTAGATCAAACATGGAAACCGTGCCGTCAGCCTGGGATCAGCTCGCATCGTTTCCCCCAGAGTCCCAAAGCCAGGCAGCAGGAAAATCCTTTAAGAGCTGCGGGTTTCTGTGTCACCCATGGGCAGTTACTCAAGCCGCTCAAGTTTGCTCAGGAACCTACTACACAGGAACAGGGCGACTTTAATCAAGAGTGCATTTAGTTTCAAGCCAACGTCTATGTCCAAACTAAAAATTCATTTCCTGCCTTGTGCCTACTCAGTGCTAAAGGGAAGTATCATATAAGCTAATGCCATATTGTGCCCCTACACGCCAACATGGAGACCCGTGGGGTGCCATCGCTGTGCCTCTCGCAGTTACCGTCTCACGCTAGTACATTATGTGTTGCTTACAAGACGGCTAATGCTGTCACACTGGGAGTGCCGGGGGAAACCCAAGCAGGTGATTTAGCAGGGAGGCAATATGGCCCTGGGGCCTGGAGACTGGAAGCTACTGCTGTAGTTGAGAAAGCACCTCCTGAGTGGGATTTAAGCCCTACAAGGTGTTCAAGCAGGTAATTATCAGCTGGGGCCGGACAGCTGGGCTTTCTTGAGGTCAGCCCGGAGTAAGAACATATGTAATGAGTCGGAGGGCGCTATTTGCGATGGCTGATTAGCAGAGAACAATGAGCCCAAACAGACCTTAGCGTAACGCTCACAAAAGTAACTGGAGAGCCGCAAGACACTGTCTGCATAATTATAAATGAGAGAAAGGGGGGAATATGTTGGATAAACAGGAGGGGGAAGTGAGGGGTGGACTCCAGGCCTCCACTGGTCCACCCCCACCACCCCAAATGGGAGCAAAGAGGTGTAGCAATTGTCCAGTGACTGCTGTTTGCAAGCATGTCATGTAATGCTATGACTGGATCATCTGCACGCAGCTGTAGCCTAGCTAAGCTCAGAGAATGACATGACACACTCATACAGCTATGGCATTATAACGTGTACCGGTACTCGCTGGGTAAGGGCGCTCGCGGGAAGTTTAGGGCAGCATTACACTGGGAATGCTGGGAAAAGGGCGGAGACTGAGCTCGTCGCCTAAAATATCTCCAGCTAGGGAACTAATCGCTGATTACCATCCATATTTATATAGAATATAAGCATTAAAGAGCACTATTCAAATTAACATTCCTTTTTTCACTGAGTGAATACTGCGTAATCTCAACTCTGCGATTAGTTCAAATGGCTAAGAGATCAACTTCATTAGTGTTTTCTTTTTTTTCTTTTTTGACAGGAAGTATGGGTTTGCCAAATGTTAAGTCTCAAAGGAAGGCATATCTCTTTGGGCAACCTCCCCTAAATTAGCTTCGGTATCAGTTCCACACCATTTGCTCTCTTTTCGGAACCCCTAAGATATAGAAACTTCTCAAGTATTTATTGTGGGGAAATATATCGATAACGAGGATAACGAGCCTGGTGTCTTTCATTTGCATGTTGACCTTATTGTTTTTAAATGAGGTCGAGCCTCATTTTAATAGGCCAGAGCTTGTCCAGTCCAGACTGGCAGGTTCAAAACATTGATATAAAGATTTTAGGTGGATAAAATTCATGAGCAGGGTCAATTTTGGCTTGAGTTATACTGTATTTTGACATTATTTTCAAAAGCACTGCTATTTTGAAATGTTAGCAATAAAATTTGCTGACCAGAGAGTCCCTCATGATTAATTTCGGCGATAAATTCCCAAGAATAATTATACCCAAAATTCCATGGTACACCGTATTACCCTATGACCTCCCAAGCCTAGGTCAGTTGTTGAACAGACTTAAACGCCAAGAAAATAGCGCCTCTAAATCTGAGAGGGAATTATTGCATATGTGTGAAATTCTCATTTTTGATCTGATGTTTTTTTAAGTGTTTTAAAAATGTGTTCATAACTGAGTCTCCCTCTGAAAGGCCTAGTGCTGGTGTGATTGATCTGCTGGGAGTGGCCTCAAACCTGCAGTTAATAAGGAAGCATTTTTAAAACTGCTTGAAAGAAGTGCACTGTTTTCACTGATCTCCCGGCTCGGTTGCCATGGGTAAATGTGACCATCTTATCCAACAGCTTGTTAAATAAACTAGCTAATGCATCTCATAGCTGGTAGAATCCCAAGCTCCAGTCCCCCATCGTTAATAAAGCAGTGTCCTGTAAATCAGTAACTCTCTGCCTTTGGTATGATGATATGGCTCCCACTGGTGTTTACCGTCCCTACTGTGACTTCCTCTCAGTGTTGAGATAACCGACCTCCTAGCTAAGACGGCACCCGTCGCTGATGTCAAAGCAGCTTAAACTCCCAATCAGAGTGTTTGTCTTGGGAGATGGCGATTATGCGCGCACTTGTGGGCCCGCTCCCCGCGCGCGGCTCAAGAGGGCCGAGCCGTCTGCTTTCATCCAGAGCCACGCGGTGCAGAGCCCTCGCCACCAACGGGGCGACTCGGCGACAGTCAAGTCTGAGCTGCTCTCCACCTTCCATCTGGTCTTGCTCTTCCTTTGATGAGCAGCAGGATGGCAGCTGCAACATCCAGCTGAAGAGAACATGGATTTATCAAGACAGGGTCTCCCACCAGTGCTAAGCGAGCTAATCTCCGCCCATCCATCCATACTGCTTATCCAGTTGTAAGGTTCTGGTTGCGATGTGGTTAGTGGAAATTGTGGGTTTAACTCAACTAAACTCAAATGCTTAAAGCTGCAACGTCTATTGTGTGGACTGGCACTGCTGCCTTAAAGAGGTGGTAGTTGTCATACTCCCCCCCCCCCCCCCCCCCCACGTTATCTCTATGAGGATCACAAAGAGGCACTAGTTACAGCATGGTTCCAGCTCGCTTTGGTTCTCTTTTGCAGAAGGGTCAACCCAGTAACGGCATTGAGCATTTGTAGAGTGACAGTAACGTAGCAACAAAGAGACGCTTATTTACTCACTTCACACAGTGTGCAATATGATTTACTGTCTGCTCATGTCTGCTAGAGCGTCTTCGAGAATCGATGTGTTTTGTGAGCATCAAACACTAGCAGAATTAGCAATATGTAGCATAAATTTGCAATATGAAGCCATCTAAAAAGTAGGTGGCTGGCTATTTGTGACGGAGTTTCCGTTCTTAATGTAAGACGCGTCTTACACGCCCTCCTGACTGTACTATGTCCCAGGCTCCACCCAAACATCACGGTATGTGGAGGATGACGGAAGACTGACGGTGTTATCTGGGCTTTCCTGCCCTGTGTCCTTGACACATTACTCCAGTTATCATCATTAAAATTATACACAATTTGTGTCTCAATATCCCTTCTGTTGGTTTGTACCAGATGTGATAGCCTTTATTCGCCTCCCGCATCAACGAGTCCTGGTCGTCTCTCACCCTGTCAGCAGGTCGTAGTGCTTCCCTCCCCAGATCACTCTCAGCAGGAACTCACCACGGCTGACCGCGAGCACCTCACAAGCCGTGCTGTTTCACACAAGCTCCGACCCTGTGCTTTGGCCATAATGATTTGGCCCTTGTCAGAGTCCCTCAGATCTTTACTCCTGCCCATTTCTTCTGCATTCTACATATCGACTAAGAGTGTCATATATTATATTACCGTCTAATATATCCCAGACCTTTGCATACACCATTTTTACGAAACAGTGAACATTATTAATTTTACGTAGGGGTGGTCGTAATGGTTTGGCTCATTGCTACATTTATACTGTGAACAATGATTGGAACTTTTCTCGGTGGTACTTTCAGTCGGTTGATGGTTCTGTATAAGCAGGTGTGAACATCCCGAGTACAGTTCACTGGAACAGATAGCATGCCTTTACTCAATAGGATTAGTTAAGATTCCCTCTGTCTTTAGCAAAGACGAGCTTCCACATTTGCAGGTTAACACAAATCGTAATTATCTGAGTTGACCAAAAGGTCACAAGACTCACAGCCGAGAAAACAGACGATTAATTTGGCATCGAGTTGTAATAAGATGAGATCTTGGTGAAGCCGTGTCCATTGTTCTGCGGAATTAACCGTGGCGGGTCGTGTGTCACTGGGCGCTGACCCAGACCCATTCAGGGGCTCACGCTGCCATTAGTCGCGGCCCAAGGAGAGGTCAAATCCCATTTGGCCCCCCCATGCCTTTCTCAGCTAGAGAGAGAAGCAGCGTTCTAATTATTTGGACTTGTGGAGATATTCCTGCCTGGCCATGAAAAGCTCCACACCATTGTTTTACTGTTCTTATTGCACAGGAGTGACAAACACCCTCCAGCTATGAGTATCGTATAATAAAACACCTGCGGGCCATTCAGGGATTGCAACTAGTGTACTGGAGTGAGTCACACACTGGATCTTACTTGTATCTTATGCAGACTATTTTCCCCACAGCAGCTCTAAGTTGGCACTTAATTTAATTTCAGTCACTCAATACCTGAGCAGCTAACCAGGTAACACAGCTAACCAGGTAGCACAGCCAACCGTGCAGCAGTTCATTTTCAGCTTTGCCGCCATATTGTTACCCTTTGTCCAGCTGAGAGAATCCCACTTCTTATTATTAATTTTGAGGGAGATGATACAACAACAGCATGTTGGGTCTTCATTGGACTTTCTTATCCAAGATACTGTATTGATAATTTTCTGTTTGAAAAAGAGCGTGCAATCAGATCCAGATTCTTACTAATTTGGCTCGTATGTAAAGAAAAAACAACTGCCTGACAGAAACAAATGTGCAGTTCCTACGGAACGTTAATAACATTAATAACAACGTTGCAAAAAACGAAACGTGAAGCACGGTTGCTAGCAGGTCCTATTTATTTCGTAGGCCCGGCCGAGCCAGAGAGAGCTGCCTGCTCATCTCGACAACGTTACACTTCCCTTAATTGATGGGATGTCAGGGGGCGGGCCAGGCAGAGTGGCTGCCTCCCAGCACAGAGACAAAATTAAAACTTCAATCCCACTGCCTAAGACTCAATTTCATCCATGAACCAGCATTATACAAATGAGGAGGGAACAGATAGGTGTGTTCTTCACGAACAAGATCCCAGGGCTGCCTTGGCGCCTCTGTGTGTATCGGTGGTTCTGTAGCTCCCGTCCTGATTGGATCAGCCTTGACCCCCCGCATCTGCTCTTCCAGACCGACAGCTGGTGACAGACCTTCAGGGATCCATCCAGTTATGTTCATTTTACAGAAAAGTCAACAGAGTTTGGCTAGAGTGCTGCGGTTGTGAACTGTGTGCATCAGAATATGGAATAAAGCAGGAAAATACATATGTTACTAAATATCAAGTATTGCAAATGCAGACCTTCAAGAGAAGCTAGATGAATCAGAAAATTAAATTCTTGGAAATTAATATATAAAAAAACATATGCAGTACCCCCCCAGTACAAGATTAAAGTTATAGATATGCATGTTTAAGCTACAAGACCGTCTGAATTTGTTACATTGGAAATTCCAAATGCAGGATACAACCAATGTTTTTTTTTATTTATTTAATTAATTAAAAGACACAATATGTAAATATATAAAGATGCAGCGTTTTTCATGTTGACACCTGATAATACTGCAGTTGTGGAAATGCATTCATGTAATAATATGTCCCGTTTAGGGCTGCAATCATCCAGTGCATTGGGGCTGTTGAGCACAGAAGGACCTTTGGTGGTCTCTGGAGCTCACTGGAGCTCACTGGAGCTCACTGGAGCTCCCTGTCACAGCCTGACTGAGGGATTGTCTGAAGCCAACTAACACCCTGCTACTGTTTTCTCAGCTGCCGCTGTCACTGCTGAAAATGCTTGTGTTTTATGATTAGTCAAGAAAATAAAGAGCCTTTTCCATGAATACTGAGGTCCATTCTGGGTTTTTACATGATTCAAACATCTCTTCAAGTCATGTTTTACTTATCTGTCGATTAAACACATCAATTGAAGTGAAATGTTGGCAGTGTTCTTCATAATTTAAAAGCTTTATATTTCCATTCTATTCCAGTTTATACATCTTGTCGGGATTTAATATTGATGTTGGGATTAATATGAGATTAATATGGCGTTTTCATCAGTGTGGATAGTGCCATGATGTTATGCCACTACCCAGCATTCCTCCTTCCTAAGGGGCCCAATAAAACATCTAGGTATTAGTGGAATCTTCGCAAACCGTCATGCATCCATCCTGTCTGTCTTTTTCTGCTCAGTGGATTCACTGTTTCCCTCCTTTCTCAAAAATGGGCCGAAACGGTTGATAGATCTCATTTAATCTAGTTTATCATTTAAAATCATATACACTATATTAACCAGCTTGAAAAAAATGAAGAAAATAGACCTTTCCTTGACAGTTCCTTAAAAGACGACGTCAGACATATCATAGCTACACCATATCATGAAGGAATATATTAGCGTAACCCTTCTATTATGCTGTCAATTTAACCCATTTCACTTTTTAACCTGACAGCTGAACTTGGGCTTTTCCTCCTAATTTGGGGTCATGAACCCCTGAACTTGTGTTGAGTTTTCAGGCTCTCTTGTGTTCTGGGAAGCCTCTATATAACTTGCATTCAAAGATGATGTTAAGGTTGGGGTCAGGCCTAGACCTACAGCCTTTTATGTGTGTAGAAATGTTCATGCAGCCAAGTCGCGTTTTATTGTGTCTTTAATGAACCACTTCTCTTGGCTTGCTGTCTCTCTCCCCGATGGCTGCATCAGAATGTGGCTGTCAGATCGTCATGTGACTGACACTTAATGAAGTGGTACTGAAGGTTCTGAAGGCTAATAGTGACACAGAGGAAGAGGTTGTTAGACATGGAGGACATTTCAGAGGCAGAACATGTTGATGATCTTAATAATCCTGATGGTTCAGAGATGGAATCTATCTAATCATATATAAAAAAACAATGAGACAATTGGAGCAGAGCAGGGATATAGAGGGGGTATATTTAATGCTAATGTTTAGGTAATGCACATTTTATAAAAGCAGGTTCTAACTGATAAGCTTCACGATGAAGACCTGCACAGTGAATACCGATGCCTCCATGTCCTATCATATGAGCCTGATCTCCAGAAGAGTTAGCTGAGGAAACAGAAAGTTCACAATAAGCTCCTAAGGATACAGGGCAGATGTGTGAGTTCTTTAAAATATCAATACCACATATCAATACCACTCATACTATGCTGTGCAAGGATGCAGAGGAATGTCACTTTGGACACTTTACGACGAGAATCTTCAACAATTGCATCTATAACCATGAAGGTCACAAATCTCCCTTGCCTACAATTATACCAAAGGTGTGGATGTGAGAGAGAGCACAGATATTATATGTTCATTACAGAATGATCGGGGCCATTTTCCCATCCTCAGACGACAGACCACTGAGGTCAATGTGAGACACTCGGGGTGGGGGGGGGGGGGGGGGGCGATGGGGGGGGGGTGAAGTGCAGAACATCAGCTTGACCTGAACCGAAAAAAGGAACGGCAAAGTACACACAGACACCTTGTCCACCATGAGAGAAAACGAGATGCTAATAGATCATGCTATAAGAATCACTATATGCACAGTATGTCAATACAAAATATGATTCTTTCTGAACGGTCCGGTGAATCAGACTGAAGCGTGGATGTTTATTATCTATTAAGGTATGATATTATTTTTCCTGGTCAGTATGCTGTGTAGTCATTTACAGTTACAGGTATAATGCTGATATGCGGTAAGTCAAACCGGGCAGAATTCTCTGAAGGCCTGACCTAAGCAGGGTGCAGTGGTTGTCCCCTGGTGCTGGACATCTCAGCCCATTGTTGCAGTGCCATTACAGCTGATTTCCCAGTGGGAAGGGCCCGACAGCCGACACTGGGGATGACCAGGCTGGGAGCCGGGAACCTCCAAGCAGAGCCAGGGCTGTCAGCTGCAAAGGGAGATGTCAAACGACATACGGTGAGGCATCACAGGGGCACCTTGGCCCCCCCACCTTTCCAATTGCCTTTAATTTGTGATGGAAACTGCTGAAGCTTTGTGACTCTCCCAATAAGTGAGCTTTGAATAACAGCAAAACAGCAGAAATGCTTCAAGTTCATGTTTCTTAAAGCTTTATCAGCCGCCTTTGCGCAATGATAGGACCTATCATAATATATCCTATTTTTCAAGCCATATCTACTGATGTTGAGCTAATTAATACCATTTAAAGCCATTATTCATTTAAATGGAAGAAAGAAAAAGCTGGAAAACAAGTGTGAGGCAGGGGAATTCCCAGAGTGCCCAGGACTCTCGATTTTAATGAGCAGGGAGGCATTAGGGAGATTTCCTGTGGGGGGGGGGGGGGGGGGCAGTTAACCCCTTAAGCAATACAGAGTCAAAGAGGTTAGCGGTCCACACGCTGACACTCACTGAGGAGCCAGTGAACAGCACTGGCCTAGACTGCCATCTCTGGGGGGGTATAATTATGGGGCAGATCTGGTGTCCTTTAAGGGGGGCCGCGGCGGACAGCCCAACGCGGATGAGAGGCCTCCACTTCCGTCATCCATTCACCAAGGAGCTCCTCGAGGACCCATTCATTGAGGCCTACTAATGAGAGTGGAGACTTCAGCCATGATACAGTCCGGGAGCGGGATGGGAGCGGCCCCCAGCACCAGGCCCTCCCATGCGCCCCCCCCCCCACCCTCGCATCCCCGCCACACTCGCTTTCGGAGCCCTTTGTGGCTTGATTAGCAGACCCTTTCACACATCCTCGCAGGCTCAAGGCAGCTATTTGCTTCTGAATTATATTTAGTAAAGCAGAGACAGGCTGCTTTGTGCCAGGTGGGGTGATGGGGGTGTGGGGGGGGGGGCGGGGGGGTTGTCTGGGGGGGTGTCTACAGTGCCTGAGAGAGATTGCCAGTGGGAATGGTGCTCAGAAATGGGAAACGTGCCGGTCCAGGGGCCACATGTAGCCAAGCCGAGGTCCTGCTGTGGGACATCCTTATATTCCCATTGATGTCATTATTTTAATTAATTGAATGGTTCAGGGTGACTGTTAGAAGCTGAAAAACATTTTACATTGATAATGCTCTTCAGCTATAAACTTAAATGAACATTTTTCCCCATGACAGAGAAAATGTAGTGATGTAGTTAATGTAGATGCTTTAACGTGTGAAACAAGCATGGAAAAGCCAAATATCCAGAACATTTTTGATTGTCTGGACTCTGCCACTTTGGCTAATTGAGTTTAAAAGGGAAATATTTTCAATATCAGTTCACTACTGAAGTTTGGAGAATCTATTATATAATATGATGATTGACTAAGTAGTAAATTAAATGTATGTTGTATTTTAAATTGTTTCTGGCTTGCGCCTGGGCCACGCACGGTCAAAGCACGTAACAGGTGACAACAGACAAATGACATCACTTTTTTGAAAGAAAAAAATGAGTAGTAATCATTAATAAGCATTAATGCTTGGTCTGATCTGCTGTTTACCACTTGTGGAAGTGAGTGGGGCCTGGAAGGCCGGCTGATAGGCAGTACACGCCCTTAATAACACCAAACACTCACTGTTCACCTTTGCTGAATGACAGCCATGGAAGTGAGCCAGACAGAGTTAGGGCCCAAGCTGGGGGGGGGTGGGGGGTGGCTCTGTCTGTTTGTTCTCCCCCAGCCAACATCTGCCACAAGCCCTTGTTCACTCCCTCAACCGGAACTGGCGACCAGTGCCTCCAACCCCCCTGCTTTGCCCGTGTTTGTAGACGGCACTTAGATTAGACGCAGGAAACCCTGCGTAAACACCTGAGAGCCTGCATCAACTATTTTGGCAGGAGCCGGGCCTCATACCTGTCGCTACCTGCCCTGGGGGAGGTGGCAGAGCTCTGTAGGTCAGTCACACATTGAGCAAACGAGCTGCAGGTGTGCATGCCGGCCGCACTCTCCGTCAGCGGCCTGTCAGCCCCCAGATGTTTATCCAATTTGTCAAGATAATCTTTCCTCAAACAGGCAAGCGGCCTGAGCTCACGGGCTGCACCAAGAGCGGCCCGGTCTGGCCCGGCCTAGCGCTGCCTACACATCACACTCCACTCCGGTTCCTAGCAAACCGTGAGTGACTGGCTCATTCTTACGGAGCCCAGCTCATTACCCTTGAATTTCAGAAAATGCTCCAAATCTGCTTTATCCCTTTCCAGACAGAGATAGAACTTGGCATTTCACAAATTTGAGGTAATTTGTAAAGCAGTTATCTTTTTTTTTTTTTAGGATTACCGGGTCTCTAATAGTGTTGGTTTTGCTGAAATGTCGAATGACATGCACATTAGCATAAATAAAATGCACTCGCACATACACACATATATAAAATACTTCACTAACAGATAAAATAAAAATCCTTAACAGTATGTGCTAAAGCTGTTCATCTTGCAATGCATCTTTTCATTTGACATGGTGAGGATTATATTAAAAGGATTTAGGGCATATTTACTTGCACTTAATGATTTGAATACTTTATATTTACGGAGATTTTCATTTATCGACTGTTATCACCTTCATATAATTACATGCGTGATATGAATATCTGAAATTATGCACCACATAATTATATCGTGTTGGCAGTTTTTAAAATCTAAAACGGCATCAATGAAGTATATTAGTTCAACTTTAAAGAATAAGTGAAAAGCTGCAAAAAAATCAGAATTAAAGAGGCTGAATTTTGGACAACTTTGTACTTATAAGTTCATGTTGCAAACTTTTGAGTCTTAAAAGATATAGTAAAATACTGCATGTTCATTGTGTCTTTTTAAGCACTGGCTAAAGAATCCTACTTCTTTTTTTGATGGGTTATCATTGTGCTTAAATACACAGTCCAGCGAGGTCCCATCAGACGAAGAACCACATCCACACAGAAACAGGCACTGATAGGAATCCAGAAGGTAAACAAAGAATTCTGGCTTATGGGTAAATCACGAGGGTGAGATTGGCGCTGAATCCACACCCCGCTGCAGCTTTCGCTTGAAGAAACCCGCAATTTGCTTTTGTTAAAATAACATGAAATATGATATTTCCAAATGGTCAAATCTGCTCTGTCACATTGAGTTGACACACAGCAAAACACATAAACTGTGATTTTGAAAAAGAGATGCCATGATATCACTGAAATTAATATTTTGTTTCAGTGTGAATCTGAATAGTCATCAAAAGATTAAGGATTTTTTTTTCTTAATGAACATATGTATTAATTATTTATAAATCATACTTAGCTATTTTCACATTGTAAATATTACTCTGTCCTGGATGTCTGTTAGGGCTCGGCTTTGTACTCAAGAGCTTGAAGACTCCACATGCGAATGTGAGATCACTGACACTTTGGATCTCCACACCACTTCGCCTCCTTCAAGATCGCCTGGAGGCGATGCCATGCTGGCAGCGTTTTAGCACCCGGCCTCACCACCCGTAGGCATGTGCCGTGTGAGGGTAAAGCTGGGAGATCGAGATCGCCAGGTTCGGGGCCTCTCTCGCAGGGCTTCAGCAGACATCTGAGGAGAGACCACTGCGGACAGTGAGCACTGTAATCACTTGTGCCCTTATAAGTGCTGCAGAACAGGTAGCGTGTGAGACCACCTGTCATTTAATTGCAATGTAGGCTATCAACGCCCTTTAATCATTTGTATCTTGCTATATATTATAGCTCTGGTGTAACTGAGAGATCCAGGAAATACAGACTGACTAACGAAGACAAAAATAGACAACAGTGTTAGCAATCTGTCGTTTTATCATCATGCATATGAATGTGGAAAATATAAATAATTTCTGTTATCAGTGGAATTGCCAGTTTCCTACATAATGGGCACAAATGAGGAAAAGTAATTTTTATGGTTTGAAAATGTCTATGGTAACACATACTAAGGGAAGTGGAAGGACAAAAGGAGCAGAGGGTCTTACCTACAGAGGCAAACATACATTTTGTAAGTAACAGGCCAGCAGACAAAGTGACTAAGTTACCATAAGCTGGCTGACCCAACCGGTTTTTATCTGTCTCTGATTTGGGGGACAGGTTGGATGTTTACCACCATCTATGCGGAACAATGCAGGCATTCTAGATGGCACAGAGCTGTGGAACTTGCAGAGCTGGCTGCCTGCTGTAACTTTAGCAATAGACCAGGACCAAACAAGACAGAGGAACACACACAGTTTATCTCAAGGCTTGTCTATCAGTCCTGTATGCTTTCACATGCATAATTGCTTTATCTAGATGCCGCCATGCTTGCTGCTGGCTCATGAAACAACTTTATTGACAAAATGCTACATGACATACAAAAACACTGCAGTGCCCTAGAAAACTGAAGCTCTTTTTATGATGTTTGTTTATGCTTTTTCGGTCTATTGCTTTGAAATTTTACTTCTCACATGAATTCATGAAGAAAAGTGTGAAATAAATGATAATCCCTGTAATTTTCCAGGTTTCGACACTATTTAAAATCATGATGCAATATTTTAAATCGTGATTTTGCAGCAGATCTTTTGTGAGCCTTGCAAACTGCTAAAATCAGCTAACATGCTGCAGATTGTCCATCTTATGAAATTATCTCCCCTCTTATACTTCATTGATTGGCAGGCTAGACTGGCCCTCGGGCATACTGGGCATCTTCCTGGTGGGCCAATGGGGTTGTGGGCCAGCAAAATCCACCCAATCAGCAAATTTTACTTTTGGTATGTATGGTTGCTGGGTCCTTATAGGCCAATTTTGATCCCAGTCTAGCCCTGGTGCGGTGTGCATCTCTTACTTGCATCTGAATGAAATGTAGACATTCCGAATGTGTCACAGGCTTTGCATTTGTGAACTCAAAGTTGTGCATAAAACTTGGTGAAGAGTCTCCACATGCATAAGGTTGTGAATGCTGACTTTGAATCACCTGAAATGTCGACAGACACCTACCATGTTGGGTCGGCAGCCTCACATCCTAACTCATTCGGTATAAACAGCGGTGACCAGCTCCTTCACTCAGGGGAGAGAGGCTGTGCAGTGATGCTCCAAAGGCAGCGACAGGCTGCTGGTGAGGACCGCTCACCTCCTCTAAGCTATTTCGCTCTGAAGAGTTAAAAATTCAGAATTCACTAAGTAACAAATAAGATGCTATGGGAGTTAAGCGAGTTTTTAAAAATCTTTTTAAAATCTTAGTGCCTGCTTGATTCAATCAATTTTGTCATAATGGAGCATAGTGATTCATAACTCTAAGATTATTTTTTAAACTATCAGCTTTCTGGCATATGAGGTTGTGTCAGAAATCACAATCAGTTAATCACACTGCAGTGTTCAGGGAAATGCGATGAAAAGTGTACCAGTATTTCTAAGATCCTGGCGCACAGGCCCTCCGCTTGCTGCCCTCGTACTAACTTTTGTTTTTACTTTGGACGTGCTCCTTGTCTTTAATTTTACACGCTTTTGTTAAATGCAGGAAAAGGTTAAAGGTGCTTCTTAAATCCAAAAAGCTTCCTGAATCCTCGTGGCGATGTTATTCCTATTGGAGGATCCAGTTTTCCCACGACGGCACTCCTTCCAATTACGCTGATGTTAATCACCGCGGTCTGGCTGGAAGGCAATGCCCTTCAACCTTTGCTTAATTCCGGGAGGGATCTTATTGCTTTGACAGCTCCTGTCAGACCACGTTCTGTTTTCTTTTCCCCTTTCATCACTAATTTGCTGAAACAGGAACGGAGGTGCTTCCTATTTGGCAGACTGGTCCTGGACACACCACTCACCATGTACGGTAAAGTTAACCGCAGCAAGCAAAGAACCGAGAAATGTTCCTATTTTCATATTTTTAGAAAAAAAAAACTTTTCTCAATGTTTAGGAAAGTTCAGGAAGACCATCCATCCATTCAGCTATATTCATATTACTGTTTTATGTGTACTATATGGCCAGATGTATGTGGATGCACCTATTAATTACCTATTAAGAGGAATTAGTTAATTAAGTCACACCCATTGCTGACACAGGTGTGTAATAAAGCACACAGTCAAACAATCTTCGGCGCTCAACAATGGCAGCAGAGTGGGTGGTCAAGCAGTGGTCAGTGACTTTCCACTTGGCAACCATCTTAGGGCACCATCTCTCCAACAAGTCAGTTCGCTACATTTCTGCCGTGATGGAGCTGCCCTGGTCACGCGCAAGTGAGATGATTGTGAAGGTCAAGTTCAGTTGGGAAGTGTTTGGCCACACAAGCTCACAGAAAAGGAGCTGATCACCCAAAATATTCAATTTAATTGTACAACATTACATTGTCTCAAAGTTCTTTACATTATCTCTGCCCAAAGCCCCCAGTCAGCAGGCCAGAGGTGACAGCGGCAAGGAAAAACTCCCTAGAAGAAACCTTGAAAGTAACCAGACTCAAAGGGGGAGCCCAACCTCTAGAGGCTAGCAGAAGAAGTGAAATTAACACAATAACAAAATGTTAATTTACACAGTCCAAATTTTAAGATTTGAGGCTCAATGTGGTGCTGCTTCTAATGGCAGGATGACATCACAGGCAGCAGGGCAGGCAGGAGAGACGTCACAGGCAGCAGGGCAGGCGGGAGAGACGTCACAGGCAGCAGGGCAGGCGGGAGAGACGTCACAGGCAGCAGGGCAGGCGGGAGAGACGTCACAGGCAGCAGGGCAGGCGGGAGAGACGTCACAGGCAGCAGGGCAGGCGGGAGAGACGTCACAGGCAGCAGGTCAGGCGGGAGAGATGTCACAGGCGGCAGGGCAGGTGGGAGAGACGTCACAGGCACCAGGGCAGGCGGGAGAGACATCACAGGCAGCAGGGCAGGCGGGAGAGACGTCACAGGCAGCAGGGCAGGCGGGAGAGACGTCATAGGCAGCAGGGCAGGCGGGAGAGACGTCACAGGCACCAGGGCAGGTGGGAGAGACGTCACAGGCACCAGGGCAGGCGGGAGAGACGTCACAGGCAGCAGGGCAGGCGGGAGAGACGTCACAGGCACCAGGGCAGGTGGGAGAGACGTCACAGGCACCAGGGCAGGCGGGAGAGACGTCACAGGCAGCAGGGCAGGCGGGAGAGACGTCACAGGCACCAGGGCAGGCGGGAGAGACGTCACAGGCAGCAGGGCAGGTGGGAGAGACGTCACAGGCAGCAGGGCAGGCTGGAGAGACGTCACAGGCAGCAGGGTTGTCAGTCCTCACACATTGACCGTGAGACAGACCTTGCGTTTCTCACGCTGAGGAGTAAAGGGATAAATGCCCACCAAGGTGTCCTGTTATACAGGACAAATGGGCAAGGCACAGCCATACAGAGTGGAGTTTTCTGCACAGTTCATATCTGTCCCAAGTTATACAAAGTTAATAGCCACCTACCAGCCAATCAGAAAATAGCATTTGTTGTTTCCAGGTAAATTCCAAAATAAGTTACGTGTGATCACGCTGCAAGTACATTATTACATGGATGCGCACACAGATGGAGTGCAGACAAGGTGGAAGAACAATATCCGATGAATGCAGTAAGCAGGGTTGACAAGTCTGACGCATTGACTGTGAGACTCAGGTTTTGCCCTTAATGTAATCTCACTCCAAAGTTTTGATAAAACTTGAGAGCCTTGAAACTATGGCTATGGCAGCATAAGTAGGAGGGAGAGGCAGGTGGGAATGCAGGCATGGGGAGTCCCTGAAATGTCAACACTCCAATTCCATGAGGGGATGTGAAGCTAGGGGGCGGCATGGTGGTGCAGTGGTTAGCACTGTTGCCTCACACCTCGGGGACCCGGGTTCGAGTCTCCACCTGTGTCACATGTGTGTGGAGTTTGCATGTTCTCCCCATGGGGTTTCCTCCGGGTACTCCGGTTTCCCCCCACAATCCAAAAACATGCTGAGGCTAATTGGAGTTGCTAAATTGCCCGTAGGTGTGCATGTGTGAGTGAATGGTGTGTGAGTGTGCCCTGCGATGGGCTGGCCCCCCATCCTGGGTTGTTCCCTGCCTCGTGCCCATTGCTTCCGGGATAGGCTCCGGACCCCCCGCGACCCAGTAGGATAAGCAGTTTGGAAAATGGATGGATGGAAGTCTGTTAATGTTCGGTGTTAATAGTAGTTACGGTGACAGTTCAGCCTGCTCCTGCCCAGTGTGTGCAGTTCCTGTGTAGGTCACATGGTCTTCCTCTCGGGACTCCAGCCTCCACCTGCAGAATAAAGGGATGTGCTTCGGAGAACAGATATCTGTAAACTGCCCATATTGTATGGCGGTGTCCTTGTTGTGTATCCTTGTGGGGACATTATTTTCATCCCCACAAGGATAACCTCAATTTTCAAAAAATCTGTGACTGCCATCAAAAAATAAAAATGCCAAGAGTCTCATATTTAGTTTGATTACTTATGGTCAAGGTTAGGGCTGGGTAGGGGTTAAGGTTGACATTATTGGGAATAGGATTGTTCCCCATAGAAATGAATAGAGAATCCCCACAAAGATATGAATATATGGATTGTGCGTGGGTGCGTGGGTGGGTGGGGAGAGGGCATCCTGTTCAGGGTGTTCCCCTTTCCCCTTCCTCCTGTCCTCAGGTGCTGCCTGGGATCGGCATGATCCACATGACTAAAACTTGCATTTCAATTTATTTTCTGACTGCTACATTTCATACATATTTCTTGTATTTTCCTTCTAAAAGTGAGGCAGCATATGAAAACGCACCAAGTGTCGGCGCGAGTTTATTTATTTATTTTTAAAACTAACCTTTACATTAAATCTCCCTTCCTGTTTATCGAGTTGTGATGGGATGAGGTCACCATTTTACCTGACATGCTGGCTTCAGTTACACAATATTCATGTTTCTCTTATCATACTACATCTGCTGTTTGGGTTTCCACATGTCACACATGAGCGACGCCTGTGTGTCTTCGGTGATTGCGTTTCATACTGCCGCGATCGCCTTGGCTGATACTCTGAAATACAGTATGACTTACCCAGGCAAATGTCAGTGTTCCTTTAATTAAACACACAATAGAAATCAGTTTTATTTTGCTTTCCAGCTTTGCCAGAGGGGATGAAAAAACAGCATTTTACTGGATAGGCGAATCATGTTTGGAGATGTCACGTGATACTCATATCAGTTTGGCTCGCAATCTCTTTCTGTGGTTGTTTTTAGGAAATATGAGAAAGATTATACACTGAGGCAACTGAAGAAAACTTCGAACATGACGTTTTGAGAAAAATCTCAAGTCAGTTGCAAAGAATCAAACGTGTACCATTCAGCCTCTGATTTGACTCCTGCGTTCGGACTTTGAACACTAACTTATCAGCCAAATTATGGCAGTATTTAAAGCAAGGATGAACCTAGTCTTCTAGCAAACACTGCTCTGGAGAACGTGCAGTGTAGGAGACAGGAATCAGCTAAAGCTTTGTAGCCTGAAACAAAAACCTCCCTAAAGCGTTAATTAAAATTTGAACTCGGGTGTTAACCTTTTCTCGCTGAAACTGCAGGTTGTTTTAAGTGCTAGAAGACGCCCATTTCAGACACAGCAGTAATTACTGAATTAGTATAAAAGTTCAAGCAGAGCCTCAGATTTCAGATCATTACCAAGTTTCCTGATGAAATATTAATCCTAGTGTGGCATGGCTCTGTGTGTGTGTGTGTGTGTGTGTGTGGGCTGCTCTGATCCACACACCTGCCTTGGTCTGAAGTGAGGTTAGTGGGTGTTGGGCAGCACATCCTGTCTTACCTGAAGAAAGGAATGTACTGAAACCTGATTGCTTAACCCATGCAATTTCCTTTAGATTTGTGGGTCTGCACAGTTCCGGTAACAACAATCCAGCACGTCTTAGTAATATAGTCATCCAATTAAAATTTAAATAGCACTAACAGCCGAATCACTGTCAGCAGCAGGAAAACACGTCATTTTAATGTCAATCTTTATTTTTCTGTTAATTTAATGCCACTTATTTTACATGATCCTTACAGTGATGTAACAGAACATGGTGTAGTAATTCTACCACTATACTGGGATTTTAGGCAATGCCATTCTACTCTAAAGGTAATGGTACTAAAGAGTTTTATTTATGGCTGTGATTGATACATTACACACCATCATCAGAGTGCCTGTTGGGTTTCTGGCACTTTTTCTTGATTTGATATTGTAAAATAATTTTTGATGACGTTACAAATCAATAGCTCTGATTATAGTGTTAGATCTGCCAGTTCATCTATCTGCCTTCTACCAAAATGTATTAGTTAAGAATTTCTTATAAATTCAGAACATTCAGACTCAGAACTGTTTTTCCGAGGGAACCAGGGAACAAGTTCATGTCCAGAAAGTTTAAATCCAAACCAAGATTTTGCTTCAACCAACCTGTTGAGTATAAACTTCTCTGCACAAATTGTTAAACCTGTGAAAGTTGTTATTGCACTGAAATTAATTAGTCTTACCCCAATACACTATATTTTGCCATCCCAGTGCCTGTGACGGAGAGGACAGTGTGACACATCCCCAGTCCCTCTTTAGGCGGGGGGGGGGGCTAGTGTGACACATCCCCAATGCTCGTGAAGGTGGGGGCAGTGTGACACAGGTGTTGATTATGTTTCAATATACAACATAATAATGTATTCTGTGGACTGAGAGAGAGAGGGAAAGTGAGAAGTGAGAGCATGTGGATGATTCCAGAACATATACCCAATGTTTCATGTTGCAGGAAAAAGGGAGGAGGGTTCAGTATCAGTGGTGGAGACCAGGAAAGTCCAGCCAGTGCACGTTCATTATGGACTCTAGGGAGAGCCTCATCACAAAAACAGAAGTGGAGGTGAAAATACATGTTCCTGCTCTTTTCTTGCAGAACATTTCCTTAATCCTAGCGCACCTGAGCTTCACTTCTTGTTGAAACAGGACAGATCTCCCACTTGGGTAATGGGATCTTTCTCTGTGTATGAAGCGATAATGCCTTTATGTGGATGACTTTCTCCACCTCTAATCTGAGACGTAGGTGCTTGGCAGGAATACACCTGTTGGGTCACTTCACTGAAATCCAAGAACCACAAGACCTTTCAGAGGAAGGCCCAGAGTTCTTCCAGAGAAGTGTATTTACATCTTGCTGCTGCTGATGTATTCAGAAAGCCTCCAGTCAACTGTGAATGCTAGTAATGTTCTTTAAAGGCTTTAGCGTGTAGTTTTGATAACACTGGGGGATTTGTCAAAATGCAATAGAACAAAAACACCTGGAGTTCACATAATTTTTTCTAAACACTTTAGCGCCCCTGCTTATGACACTATATGTATGAAAATGTCCAAGATGGGACTACAGAGGAGTAACTCTAACCAGTGTCAGAATGGTGGCAGTGCTGTGGCATTTTAAACACAAGAATCTCTATTCTCATGCTAAAGCCAAAGAAGTAATGTTTACATAGAGAGAGAGAGAGAGAGAGAGAGAGAGAGATAATATATATATTCTCTCTATATTCTCTCTATATATAGAGAGAGAGGAGAGAGAGAGACAGAGAGAGAGATAATATATATATTCTCTCTATATTCTCTCTATATATAGAGAGAGAGGAGAGAGAGAGAGAGAGAGATAATATATACATTCTCTCTATATTCTCTCTATATATAGAGAGAGAGGAGAGAGAGACAGAGAGAGAGATAATATATATATTCTCTCTATATTCTCTCTATATATAGAGAGAGAGAAGGAGAGAGAGAGAGGACCTAATATCGTTTTGCATTTTTAATAGCTATGATGCTGTATATCATAGACAATAATATGAAACGGCAGTTCATTTCTGCAACATGAAAACTGATTAGTACATAATCCGTATCATGTACCATAAACCAAACAGCAAATTCTTAATAGAGTAGTAAACTTTTCACGTTTAATCACTTTTAATCCTGGTTTTTATATCAAGATGTATGAACCAATTTCACTTTCTGGTTTTCATTCATTGTTAACATTGAAACATTGAGGGCGACATATCTAGTGCTCCATAAGGGGGGGGGGAGGTTGTGTGACACATCCCCATTACCTGTGAAGGGGGAGAGGCAATGTGCATGAAACACTTAATCAAACTGTACCTTTGTAATAACAGCTTCTGTTCAATACTCTGTTACCAAGAGTAACAATAACCTCCAATTGCTGCATAAATGAATCCTAATCAAATATTCCATATTATTATAATGTTCAGGTTTTTTATGTTTTAATACAGTATGGATGGACTGTTTCAGTGTGAAATGTAATATACTGTAAAATGTAGTAGCTCTGGGTGGATGGATAGATGATTGTATCTTAGGGTAAAACATTGTTGGGAAAGTTAAAAAAAACTTTTATGTTACCTTAGATGTCAGATTTAGCTTCATGCCTCATCCTCATGATTCACTTGATGTCTCATACATGCTAATAATAAGATGAAGCACTAACCTGGCAAATGAATGTCTATGCGACTGTGATGCCGTGAGTAATGCAGATTAAACCCTATCAGATTGGTCTGCTGCTCACATATTGGATTTTCACCATTAATGATTCATACAGGTTGTATTTTGAAAACACGAACTGACCCAATCGGTGTCAAATTTAAAATTTGTTCCCTGTGCATTATTAATTGTTTGCAGCCCAGAGAGTAATGAGAGACACATTTTGGTACAGACCGAACAGAGACTGCTACAGAGCCTCAGCCGTCATTTGGGCAGAGAGCGGAGAGAGCACCGAGAAAGGAGCCGCCCCCAGCGGGAGGGCATGGGGGGGGTGTCCCTTACGCCACCCCTCTGCGGGCAGACTCCATGCGGTATTTGTGTCTTATCGATCAGGCTTAAACATGTAATTACTATGTACATAAACACGTAATAAACACGTAATTACTGTGTACATACTATTTATTCAGCACTACTGAAGTCCAGCCATCTCAAATAATAATAATAATTAGTATTATTATTGTTATTATTTATTATTATTATTATTATTATTATTATATGGCTTGATAATATGTTTACACAAAATTACAAGAAACTGTTGTTTCAAATCGATTTCCTGTTGTGTCCCCAGCAAGCATTGACATTAAGTTATTGAACATAGTGACAATGCTGCATTTATATTGAAAGATTAAGTGTATTTAATTTAACATCTTTAGAAGATGATTTTAGCCTAATTATATGATTATGTATATTATATATATATATATACATAATGTGTATGTGCAGAAACCATGAACTGTTACTATGGATGCAGTTACTTCCTTCTTCAGATAAATGCCAACTCACCATAGTCTGTGCTTCATCAGAGAGAAATGAAATCTTGCATACAATCCACTGTATACAGAATGCTCAGCATCTGCCTTGGTGGTTTAGGATTTGGTATCTGAGATTACAAGGTTGCCAATCCAAACCTTGAGGTCAGAAGACTGATGTCATCACCGGGCCCGCAAGCAAATAAAACATTAGTCCAGCCCTATATATTTTAAATTGTGCATTTGTAATAGGATTTTCACAACTAATTCCTCCCATATGCAAAGCAGACCTGTTCATCAATCGGTCCCCCTGGCCAGGCAGACGGCAGGGGGACACTGCATGTGTTCTATGAATTTCTTGAATCCTGATCCATCGTTTACTATTGAGGAATATTATATTGTGCCCCGGTTTGAATGGATGGGAGGATGTTCCAGTACTAAATGTAATTCCTTGTAGAATGACCAGTGTCTTAGCACTGGCGTGGCTAAGGCATTAGCAGTCTTAAGGAGATTACTTTACAGACTGACTCTGGCTACTGCTAAATGTGCCTGTTCTCCTTTTGTTCGTACCGGATTTATCTGGGTAGTCGGTGTTTGACCACAGTCTGCTGCTCAAGTGAAATGGGTAACAATTACTTGCATTCAGTTGCGAGTCTGTGTCAGGTAGCTGGCATTTCGTCCAGGATTATAACTGAAGATGGCACTGCCTGGAAATGGATGGATGGATGGATGGATGGATGGATGGATGGATGGATGGATGGATGGATGGATGGATGGGTAATTACTGTGGCTAAGGTAGTGATACTTGGGTTTGACACTGGATGTGTTTGTTGATGTGAGGTTATATAAAATGTCAGTCAAAATATAAAAAGTATAAGCACCTATGGGGCGGCTTGGTGGTGCAGTGGTTGACACTGTTGCCTCACACCTCTGGGACCAGGACTCGAGTCTCCGCCTGGGTTACATGTGTGTGGAGTTTGCATGTTCCCCCTATGTCGTCGTGGGGTTTCCTCTGGGTACTCCGGTTTCCCCCCACAGTCCAAAGACATACTGAGGCTATTTGGAGTTGCTAAAAATTGCCCATAGGTATGTGTGAGTGAATGGTGTGTGAGTGTGCATTGTCCTGGGATGTTCCCTACCTCATTCCTGTAGCTTCCAGGATAGGCTACAGACCCCCCACGACCCAGAAGGATAAGTGGCTTGGGAAATCATTATCTTCATATAAGAAAAAGGAACTCAGTTTAATGTGTTCTTATGTATACAGCTCTGGAAAAAAATGATATTTTTTTTAAATTTGCATTTTTAAATCCTGATTTAATCATGGTTCTGCTGGCCAAAAGCTACTCTGCACAGCAGGCTGCTTCCTGGCTCAAAGATTCTAAGACAGGAGACACTGGCAATAACCAAAAACCAGCCAGGTAGAGTGCAGAAGCAACTTTCTAATGCCAGGGATGACCGTCAACTTATCCGACAGTGCCCCACAAATTGGGGGATGATCTCAAGTGACCTTCAGAAAGAATGGGAGATATTAAGTGCTGTGAATATACTTTGTATACTCATGTACTATTTACCATTTACATGTACATAATTTGCAGAAAACTATGTTATACAAATTGAAAAGCATAATTATAATAAGCAGTAGGTGTTAGTTAAATAAAACACAGCTGACCTCTAAAATGTAGTGGATATAAAATCATGAAAAAAGAAATAGTTGTAAGTATCATTGTCATTCTGGCTCATTAATCATATTCAAAACAGGATTTTTCAGGACAGAGCCGGCAGATAGTAATACTGCGAGGTTTTAGAGGAAGGATCACGTGAAGACTTGCAGACTCACGTTACGACCCAAATGTTTCTCTCTGAAAACTATTCCACACTCCCTCTGGTTTGCCTTGTCTGCCATGTGTGGACTGCATGTTTGCAAAGGAGAGTTAAATATTAACACACTGTGAATGGCTCAGTGCCCTATGGGCGGGCTGACCTGCGGGGGATCCAGTCAGACTTCACCGTGCACCACAGGGGAGGAGAATTGCCTGGGTCCCACCCCCTCCGGCCCCTTCAGAAAAGCCCAGTCCCAACTGCCGAGAGAAAAGTTTAATCCACCAAATATTTACTGGACATTCACTCCAAGGTAGAAATGCTCTCATAGTTCCACAAATCACAATTTGACTCCTCCGTGTTTGTACTGAAACAGTATGGCAGATGCTGCCTAACAATAATAATAATATTAATAACAATAATAATAATAATAGCAATAATAATAATAATAATCATGAAAATTCAACTGGAAAATACATTGTACAGCTTTTCATTGACCATTGGTTTTTAAAGCGCTTAGTTACAGTATTGTATGGGTCATTTAAAAACGTAAAAGTGCCCTCATCATAATTATCACTTTAAGAAGAGCACAGTAAGCATATCACAAGCAGTAGGGGAAAAGAGAAAATCTTTGCCATTAGCCTGTAATTAATATTTCTATCTTTATTTACATCTGGTTCCGCTTGGAGCTTGTTTTCAGAGGAAAACGATAACATCCCGGGCACATACTGGCTCCTGTTGTTACGAGCGGCGGGACACTGGGGACGGCTCTCCATGCCTCTCGGCGGGAAGCGCTTTGGAGCACAGCTGTCAGACTGGGCCGGCCTGCTTATTGTCTGGGGGTTTTAACTTCCAGAGCTGGATTGGCAAACAGCAGGGAAACCTGAGGATGGCGCCCGGGAAGCAGATGGAGAGATGTTTAGTTACAGGTACTCTGTGCAGGCCCCAGGAACAGCAACCAGTGGCATTTAGGAGTGGCTTTCTGGTGAGCGGGACCAGCCCATTATCTCCTTGGCTCCTTGATCTTTTTGATCTGCAGTTGCAGCCCTGAGGCCCGAGCAGCAGCTGGCAGGTAGGCAGCAGAGGCAGACCCGAGCGCTCCGTCCCGGACGGTGCCTTCCATACCTGACCCAGCCCGGCTCACTGCTGGGCCACAAAGGCCGCTGAAAGATATGAGTAATTACCGCTTCTAATATCGTCTGCAGCCGTTAGCCCGGACTGACAGGCGAAAATTAGGTTTATCGACGGGTTAGAAAAAAAAATTCTACTCAGTCAGTAAGTGGAAAACTAGAAAAATCTATTGTTTGTAAATTCATGTTTATTTCTTTATGTGTAGACATGTATAATTTGTATTTATGTATACAGGCAAAAGTTGTGGAAAAAATGTTTGTGTTATGATGCCACATGGACCTGTGGATTTATCCATACATTAATACCACATGATATTTTTCTTATTAATGTTTTAGGATAAGAACGTCTTCATGTGAGGCAGCCCATGTTTATACACATTCATATACATGTTATCATATCTTTTTTATTATTTATTTTTTATATTTATTTCTTAAACATGCCATAATATATATATATATATATATATATATATATATATATATACACACACACACACACACATATATATATATATAGTAGCATTTACTTCTTTGTTTTGGAAAATAATTTGTAAAATAATAATAATAATAATAATAAAATTAATCCTAAATTGTTGCAAAATAAAAATGAAATATTATAAACTCATTGTTTATAATAAATCATAAAGCATGCTGGTGCCTCCATTTTTCTGCCATGGAAATTGTTTTTGGATGGAAGACAACAGTCCTTTGTGGCCGTGCTGTGTCACCCCGCGAAAGAGAAATGTCATAAAAGAACTAAATGCACTAAAATGAACACACAGCAAATACCTCTATAAGCATGTTAAAGTTCTTCTGGAAAATAAATGTTACTGAAAAGACCTTTAGAGTGACATTCCTATAATTATAATCTTGCCATTTTGCATCTTTTTTTAGAAAAACACACCCTGTACTGATCACCCTAATAATTGCCATTTATATACCGTATATAATTTATTGTCCTATATTTTACTTTCCGCAATAAGAGCTTATTGATCAGTTTAAAATGACACTAAATAATGACATATGGCCTCCTAAGTACCACCTATTGCCTTCTGGAGAGCAATACTACTCAGTGATGGGAAAACAAATTGTCCGGGCTGATTCTCTGCATAGTGGATGCTCGTAGTAGAGGAACAAAGGGCTGTTTAATGGATTTGACTCCTTCAAAGGGATATTTATTTACAGGGACCTTTGTTAGGGTCTCTGGCTAACTGGTCTCAGACATCTCTGCACTGAAAAATATTTGGCTGCAGCACAGGCCTATCAAAGGGGTTTCCAAACAGGTCAACTATATGCTAATGCCATGTGCATACAGCTGACTCGTTGAGTATTCCAGCTTGGTGCAGCCCTGGCACGGGCCCCTGGCAGAGGAGGAGGTGCCATCTGCCTGGCCAGGGGGACCGAGTGTGATAAACGGGTGATTGAGTGTGGACCCAGGGGAGCACAAATGGGCAACTGGCACCCAATGTGGGCGCACAGGTTATTCCCACAGATTGGACGGAGGCGCCAGTTTCCCGGGCCTCGCCTATGGCAACGCCACTACTGCTTCATAATTCACGTGTTGTGACTGGCAACATCGAAGCGTTTCTGGGCTCCCTTTCGAGCGACAAGGTTTTACGACATGACACGTGTTGCTACAATCGGCAGATGCCCAACAGCGCTGTTAATGGTCAGATCCTCTCCTGCTTCTGCGGGACGTCATTGGTGCCCCAGACTTGGGGTTTCGCTGGGAGATCGGAGAGGTGCCCGGCTGTCAGTGGGAGGCCTGACTGCTTCTCATTCAGGTGTTGGGATAAGGTACAAAAATCAGGTCTGTTCAGTAAACGGCTGAGCCTGTTATTGTCACAATTTGATGTAAGGTAGTTATAGTTATAGTGGGGGGGGGGTGCTCAAGGCTCTTATCTACTATACCTCAGAGGAAAAGAAAAAATGAAAATCATAAAGTCATATGTAAAATAAGTCAAGCCGGACACCACAGCAATTATGGAGTGAAGGATTCTGTGTACCAGGCAGTGCTGAACTCTATTTCACCAGCAGTTCACTTCCCCAGCCCTTCAGTATCACTATGGATTTTTCCCAAAACAAGCCAAATAAAAAATGTAACCATTACAGAAGGTAGCTATATTTTAGCTATTACAGCTTCCTGATGTGGAATCACCACCTTAGCTGGGTTTACACATTAAAAGGGAAGCGGATTCCAGCACAGGGATTTTTTAGGATGTGTGTGAAGCCTGGTGTATCGGAAACTCTCGACAATAAGCAATGGCATGCTGCACAAGCGAGGCGCATGCTGCACAAGCGAGGCGCATGTGGCCCAACAAGGCCGCAGTTCTTGCACAAAGGTGGAAGAGGAACCATCAAAGCAGGTAGCTTTTCAGCACCATTAGAAGTACAGGCTAAGCTGATAAAATATGGACAGAGGCAACATGGTCCAGCTCTGACTTCCAGGTGGGAACAGCTAATGTTGCTGGAATCCAAGCATCTTCCTGCGACCAGTGGGGGAATCCTCTTTACTTTTAGTCCTTAAGCACCTTGCAAAGTTGAGGTGGCTTGCAACGGATTGTCTTAATCTTCCTTTTCATTGACGAAAAGGGTAAGCCAGGCAGAATGTCGCTCTCTATATGAAAAAAACCAATTGGTTACATGTAGTTTTTTTTTTTTAAAGCAAGGAAGTAGTTGCTACCAACTTTGCAAAACCTCGGACATGCTGACACGGAAGCAGGGCACAGACGCTCACATCCCAGGTAATTTTATGTGTAATCATATGTGCGATTAATCCCTGTGTTATGTTAGGCCAATGCAATTTTTTTGTGTCCCATTGAGAGGTCAGACATGTTTTTGCTGCTCTCAGGGCTTTCAGGGAAAGCTTAGCAATATTTAAATGAAGATGTCGCAGCTGTAAGTACCTGCAGTTGGTTTAGATTAAACATTAAAAATTGTCCCTCGCATCTGCTTGGCTTAGGAGGACCGTCTGAAACTCATTACGCAGATGGAGTCTGAGACAACAGGCAAATCATTTCCTCGAGTCACCCAAGCACTTAAAAATCCCAGGACATCCAATTTTCCCCACACCTTTCCCTTATCAACGTGAGCCGCTCTCGCAAGCAGCTCACACCTTTCCGGAACTTGCTTCTAAACAAAACCAAAAGCCTGTTTTTTTTTTCCCACCTCCCACACAACAAAGAGTGAAAGAGGGAGGGTAGCTTTCTCCAGGTCCACTGAGCTCTGCTCAAATTCCCAAACTCCTACTTGCAGCACAACCTGAAATCACTGTGGCTCATAGTCACATACACAAGCAAAATCTTTCAGGGAGCATAAAGTAAAATTACATTCCCTTAAATAAACGGGGATCACCAGTTAACCGGGCTTGTACGAAAGGGCAGAGAGGGGAAGATTAAAAAAAAAGAAAGTTGGATGACGACGGCGCTGAAGGAGACGTAGGTGGATGGCACTTCCTGTTGGGTGGGGCCCCCGGGGGCGGTTAGTGGAGCAGCTGCATTTGGAGCCACTGAAGACCACACAGGGAGGTAGGTGACCCTTCACAATCCCTCAACTCATCCCAAGTTAAACTGGAGATAAATGCACTGAGTGAAACTTTTGAAGCCCCTCTGTGTCAATGTGTGTGTGTGTGTGTGTGTGTGTGTGTGGGAAGGTGTGCGTGCGTACGTTTGTGCACAGGGTGTGCAGGTGAGGGTAAAGGGAGGGGGAGTTATTTGATACTTCAAGCCACATTAATTAATTTAAGCGGTGCACAAACTTTGTATCAAAGGTGTTTGAAACAGGCTGGGAAACCTTTTTTTGTTAACAGCCTAGGGTAAGCCACGCTGAATCACCTTAAGCTATTCCACAAACATAATAATTAGCTTTCCGCAAACTATTCTACAAACATTGTAATTAGCTTGAAAAACTGGTTATTACATTGTGCAGCCTCGAAGCGCTTTATAATACAACATTCATGCATCGCTGATTATCCAGTGCCACAGTTTTGCATCAGTACTTTGTGGATAAAATAAACAATGTAACCTAAATACAAATACGCTCATGCGTGAGAGTGTTTATGCTGATCGAATGTTTTCCCTGCAGAGTGGCACTGGTCAGACTAAGACCTACGCGGAGCAGAAAATAATCTTCAGCACGAAGCTGTTCAAATTTAGCCTCATGATTTGACACATATGATTTGCAAGCGTTTTTCCTGCCTATGGGCCTGTGGGGGATTTATTTAATTCCATTATGTGATGTGGCAGACGGACTCGTGTGGCAGAATGCCGCACCGCTGAGTTTGCTGAGCGAAGGGACAGGTAGGTAGAGGAGACGGATTCGTCAGCTGGGTCACGGCTTCCGTCCGCCTGCTAGCCAGGGAGATCTTACCTGAGGAGGGCAGCGGGGGGGTTAGCGCCAGCAGGCAGGGGGGTCGGGTCCGGCTGCCTGATTCCTAGGGAGATCTTACCTGAGGAGGGCAGCGGGAGGGTTAAGGCTGACAGGCAAGTGGAAGTGGTCGGGGCCCATATGCTTTAATCCCCCCCAGCGACTCCGGGTTGAGGTTTTGAATTGCCCACCCCCGACCACAGAGGGGGCCCGATTACCAGCGGCTAATGTCGCCAAAGCACCGCACGTGCTGCCTCCGGTACGTCCTCAGTCACATACGGGCCAGACGGAATGGACAGACAGCGCAGGCACAGCGCAGGCACAGCCGGGCACGTCTGGCCAATCGAACCACAAAAATGCAGCACTCACTCTGCAGAGAAGCACACAAAGCCAAGATAGGCATCGGCAGCTACCGGCTATGAATAAAACAATGGCGTGCAAACTCCGCCGGGGTACAAGCCCCCGATACCACCAGAGATTTTATCAGCTGATTAAGCTGTTTCTTCAGGTGCTGTGTACAGTTACCGCAGGTCACACCGCACATATCTGCTCTATCGTAGCGCCATTACCCCAGCAGTGCCAGTCCTTTGATCTGCCTTTGAATCTGGTGCCATGACATAGTGCCACTTCGGTTTCCTAGGTGCGTGTTCCAAACAAACATCTCCCCCAGGCTCAACCCCAACCCCCCGGCGATCCACAGGGTTCAAAACGACAGGTACACAGATGTTTATCGGCCTCTCCTACAAACCCGGTTGAGCAATCATGTTGCTTAAAATGCTCCATGAGTCGTTAAGTGCTCTGCAATCAGCTGGAGATACAGCACTTATCTCAGGTGAGGGAGTGACTCTCAGTTTCATTTGCTAACGAGAAGACGAGAGCTTCTCCGTATTCGTTTCTCTGGCTGAATCAGGATGGCGCCAAAAGGTCAGTGGAAAGCCACAGATTGAAGAAGTTGTTTTCCTCCATTTCTCTCCGGTTTTAGTCAGGCTGTTCTCGAATTTGTGATGTAATTTGAGGAAATGCTGGCGCTGGTCCCCTCTTTACACCATCTCTAGGCTATCAGCAGCGACTCAGACTCAGCGGTCCCTGTTCATTGAAACAGAAATCATCCTAATTATATGATTCCGTTCCATTAGTAAAGTATGCAACTATTATATGTCATAATGAGCCGATATCGCAAGCTCATATTTAAATCCACATTTATTTCATTTCTAAGATCACTGGATTTCAAGATTCCCAGCTATAAAATAACACGATTGAGGATACATGATGATTTACCATGTTAGCTTTTCCTACCTGTTCTAAATGATGGTATGCAAAATGATGCTCGTCTGCCAATGACTGTGAAGTTAAAAGTGATCCATTCTCCTTAAGGTTCCGTCACCTTCTAAGCAAAGGTGGGATTTCAGGCCTCTGGTGTAGATACAGACGGGGGGGGGGTGATGGGGGATTCAAACCCACAGCCCCGTCCAAGCGAAGCAGCAGCTGCCCCCCGAGCTATGCTGCCATCATGAATGCAGTGTGAGTAAAGTATGAGTAGACTTAACTAGGCATAATGACAACTAATTGCTGCTTCAAGATTCAGTGAAACAGTCAGTGCTTTCTGTGTGAATCTATCCACCCATTTTCTATAACCACTTGTCCTATTCCGGGCTGCAGGGGGTCCAAAACTTAGCATGTTTTTGGACTGAGGGGGGAAACTGGATTACTGAGAGAAAAACCCACAACAACACAAGGAGCACATGCATACTCCACACACACACACACACACACACACGCACACACACGCACAAAGCCATGGCAGAGACTCAAACCCTGCTCCCAGGAGTGTACAGCAACAGTGCTAAGAATTATTATTTCGTTAGAAATTTAATAATATGAGAATGAGCATGACTGAGGTAAAGTTATAAGGCCCAAAAGGGACCTGACTGGAAACCATATTAACTGGGCTTGATAAATATCAACCTATACATTTCAGTTACATTGCAGTGAACATTGCAGTGAAAATAACTTACTCCAGTTGCGTAGCTGTGTGTTTTTTTGGATGACTGTTCTCCTACCTGCAGATAGGAGTCTGTGAAATGGCCACCAGACAGGCTGGCAGAAGAAGACCCACAACTCAACACCTACTGGGCCAAGCAAACACAAGCAGAAGGCCTTAGGAATACAGGCAGCCCCCTGACCAAAGCTTTCACCTTTTTACTGAAATTGACAGGACTGAAAACATTTACAGCACTCTCAGCTGGAGGACTGTGGCAAAGAAGTGAGCCTTTCCATTGGGTTAGAAAAATATTTTGAAATTTTTCTCTAATGTTACACTTTTTTAAATTTATTTTAATAGCAGACCACGAAGGCATTGTGCTACTGTTACTGCATGATGTAATATTTGCTGATACTGCAGTATTTTTTGTTAGAGAAATTCAGTTAAAAATGAAAAAAATGGGTTGACCAAAAAGGATTTAGAATGTATATATATATATATATATATATATATATATATATATATATATATATATATTTCTTATTGGCATGCAAACTGGATGGATAACTATGCTGCACCTTCACTCTAATGCCTGTTTTTGCTATAAATCACATAACTGGCCTTATAATGACCATAAATGACCATAATTTCACTGGATAGTAGCATAGTCAGATAAACATAATAAAAGACTGTCCTGAAATATCAACCAAAGTAAATTGTCTGGACTAATTTTAAAGCATTTTTAATAATATTGCTTCAGTAGTAATTCTACTTTAACATGTTTTGCAGACAGGCAGTAATGACGTAGAGTTCAGTCAAAAAGCATAATCTATCAAATAGGTACAATGATCCCTACCTCTTAAAGATAATCCAAAGGGGTGTACAGTCATACCTGATGAGGTCTATATTTATTCAGATACCCGGACCGCTGTTGTATTGTCTGAGTTACTTAGCAAAAGCAAACAGCGATATACTCTCTCTTTAAAATGTTCACTTTCTAACCTGGGTGGGTCTGTCTGAATATGCCATTTGAATCTGCAAAACTATTAAGGCAACAAAACCCATGAAACTGGAATCAGGTGTCAGCGGCTGACCGCGTGGATGCCACTGACAGAAATGTCAATACACCTCCTTTTCATGCTCTTTGTGTGGACCTTCCAAGCAAACAGATATTTAGGATAAAGGAACCCAGCGTCAGACCTAAAGCTCTATCTCTCATTACAGCAATTGTACAGTCTGTGTTTCCTTAAGCGTTTCTCTGTCTGGGATGGAGGTAACATTTCCCGTGTGTCCTACTGGATCCCTTCTTCAATTTGTTTAGCATTAACTTCAAAAAGGGGCATGATTCTGACAAACACTCATCCCATTGTCATCGTTTGCGGCAATTGAGTGTATTGTCTGGTACCTCGAATGAAGAGGTTTCTGCAGTTTTGAAGCTTTTGACTGAGCTTTTACAATGAAAGGTAAATACCTACTCAAACACACACATACACAAACACAAACACTTCCTGCCCTCCGTATAAAAAGACTTAAAGGGCACAAAAGCAGACTTTTATTCAGTTTGCTGAAGTTCCTATTGAAGTTATTGAGAGGTTTGTTGTAGTTTAAGTTCTGCTGAATAGCCAGGTTGGCTTATCCGTGGGCATGGCTTCCGTCATTGTGACATTGCATTTTCTCTGCCTCCTCTACTATTACAGCTATATATAACAAGGCCTACTCCATAATATTTTAATATAAAGCAAAAAGCATTTTGAAATATTGGTTACTAGAGTGTGACACTATATCCATAAAAAAAATCTATAAAATTTGCATGTAAGTAAACAATAACAAGGTTTGCTACAAAGAGAGGAAGACAGGGGATCTGTGGAGTAGTGCATTATGGGCCGCTATTCTCCGTGAGCCCGCTAGGAGTTAAGCGAAAGTACTGCTGCCAGTTGTCAGGTGATGTATCCTGGATTAGAACCAAGACTTAAGCTGGACCACACCTTAGATAAACCTCCGCCGCTTCGGTCTTCTGCAAACATCTCCGCTGCCGCATGCTACGGCTTGCTGCACTCGCGTGTTTGCGCACTGATTTCTACTCCTTCCCTTCCCCTGTTTTTTTTTCTTTTTTTGCTATGGCTAGTGTGCGCTCGGCCAGCAAACAGATTTGAATGCGATGACTAATAAGAACATCACGCCTGCAGTCACACGAACAGACAGAATCATGCTCTTTGATGTGGTTTGAAGCACACGGAGCTCTATGTGGTCTTCAGGAAGAAAGGACCTGTTCTCTGGTTTGGGGTCTCACTGCAACATTACATGCTGACGTCTCGGTACTTTGGGAGATATAGTAGTTTCAGTTGGACCATCGACTCTGGTAAATGTTAAAGTGACACACTCACATGACAGAATCTCATACGGCTCCTACTCATTTAGCTAATAAGGCAAATACGCTTTTTGACATTTGTTCTGTGCCTCTGTAGGGCTGTGATTCAAATTGTCTGTGTTAATTAGATATTGAGGGGAAACTAAAAGCCGAAATAAAATAACAAATGAGGGAAACATGTCTGAGTATGCAAGCCTGATTGAAATAAAATGTAGATAAAATTAGAATCGATGTTCTTAAAAGGTGTCAATCAGTATCACGGCAACATGTGCTCATCACACAGCTGCAGACTGGTTCAATGCTGGAGAACTGCTCAGATGCATCCCACACAAATCCTACACAAACCCCATAATTTCCCCTCATCTCTATGCATTGTGAAGCATAACTATGCAAAAAAAGGCTTGTATTTACAGAGGAACAATCATTCACAGACACAGCTACAAAAATGTTCACAACCGTAACAGACAACTTTGCTCCTTCTTTCGATTATATTTGAGATTTGAAAAAAAAAATCCATGCATTTTGTCCTGGTTTCTGTACAATATAGAATATTTCCAAGTTTTATACAAAGTCTGGACTTTACCCTTCAATCAATGGCTTGAATAACAAACTGAGAATTACGAAAACGTGTCATTCTGATGTTTCGGGACTTTCTTCATTTATCCTTTTGAACAGAATGTTCTTCCTTTGCTGCATTTCTGAAAATATGAGAATTTCACACTGAGCATCTAACACATTGTAAAGGCAGCACCAAACATAAACCCATTAACACACTCTGTTGGTAGCTTACTGTATAATCCCACACCATGATCAAAATACCAACTGCCAGCTCTTAATATAAGGCAAGTGATCCGTGCATATGCCTGGATACAATGTATAAACATTCAGGGTTCATGCTTAGAGCTATAACACACGTTTAGGATAGCCCATGTCTGTCCTGAGGAGTTTTCTGTATGTGGCATTGAAGTCTAAAGTCTAAAATCGCTACTACTTATGTATGTTTGATGCCTCATCTACTAAAAGTTAAACAAAGGACCTCTAGGCCTGTGCTCTGGGATTTACCAGGCTGCCAATGAACGTCAAGAATCATGCCCACTGTAATAATTTCCATAAAGGCCAAAACATGATCATTCCACATGAAAGTCATAAATTTCATGTGAAAGTAAACAAACGGAAACTGAAAAAATTTGAGTAAAGTCAAGTAGAGTCAACTTGCCAAATGTTACCAATATTTCGTCTCCAAGAACAAAGACCTGTAACCTCGTCCCAGCTCTGCTCTGTGATAAACGCATGTCAGCAATACCAGGCTTCATATTTCAAATATAGTTTTGTTGCATAATTACACACATTTTTAATCAGTAATTCACAGCAGCCCTGTAAATATGAAAACAGTACCTATATAACAACACAGTAGGCAGGTACGACAGCGGGCGTGTTCTGTATAACAGCAGGCACAGCTGGTCATGAGGTGTTAGGTTATGTCTCCCCATTTCACAGCAGCTTATTTTCACCGTGATTTCTGAGGGGAAAGAAAGAACAGCGTTAATGAGAATGTTTTCTGCAGCTGCGGAAAGTGACAGCGACATGAACACACTGCGAGTGTTTAGCGGCATAATTAGATTACTCCTGTCAGCAGGCAGCGTTAAAGTGATTACTGATATATCCCACCTTTCTCCTCTCTTCTGCTTCACAGCCTTAGTCACCAGGTAGCTTCACAGAGCACCTTAATGAGCTCAGGCTATGCTGCTGGAGCCAAAGCTGGGAATTATGATCGGTTTGCAAATTATTCCCAGAGTCTGACAAGGTCTCACCATCATTTAGCGGCATGTAACGTTGCCAGGTGGATAGCACTGATGCTAGAGCTGTAATTCTGCTAATCTCACTTTGCTCTGAACAGCCGGTAAAGTTAACACAAGAAAATGAATGCCAGTAATTTTCTACTGAACTGAAAGCATTTGTCAGTGACCAAGCAAAGCTGCAATGCAGTACTTGAACATGGAGCATGTGGAGACATAGCCCTCGAAGCACATGGTCTCCAGCAGAGTCTGGTCCACAGAGCTTAGGGATAAACTGCAGCATCTTCTACACGTTAGGGGCGTCTCTACATCACCTGGAACGATGCACAACATGATCAATAATTCAGTGTAATGAGTCACATATATATTTTTTTCTTCGTAATTAACACTGTTGTGCATTTATTATGTATGACAGTGGTAATGCTGACCGATACCTTCCAAACCCTCCCTTACCTGCTGCGTAAGGGTCAGTACTCCTCCTAGCATGGGGTCGGCCCGTCCCCATTCATTCAACTAAGTGAGCAGTCGAAAACACTGTGCACATGTTCAACGTGCTCTCAATAATGAGCTGGGAGGCATGATCCTTCTGGTCCCAAGCTGAGAGAAGCCAATAAAGAAATAGCAGAATCACATACATGAATTCTGTTCATTAAACGTAATTTCTGGTAATGGCGTTCCCGGTAATTAGCCATCACTGTCATGCCACTACTAACAGCATGACAATAATGGACCAAGTCAACATTTTAGTAAAAGTTAAGTTTAGTACCATTCGAGCAAATATGAGAGAATAAGCATTTAGGACCAGTGGATTGTGGATTCAGTGAAAAGTAGGTTTGTGTGCGTTTTCATTGACGAGTCAGGCGATGCCCATACAGAGTTTACTGCATCTCACCAGGCAGACACCACGGATCCGCATGAAGTCATGGCTCTTTCTCCTCCCTTCAGAACACCAATTGAATTTTACATGTCCCCACTGCTTTTCATACTATTTTATTGGACCAGAAACTGTAGCGGGAGGCACTATGGACAAATGGGTGATTAAGGCTGTATTTTCTCACCCATGAAAGGGAAGTGTCTGGGGATCAGGAAAGCAGGACAGGCTCGCAAAGCTGCGGAGCTCAAAACAATCGGGTGAAGAAAGAATGAAGAAGGGGATTTACTTTATTAGATTCAATAAAATTACTGCTTTAGGAGTCCATTTTTCATTATATCTGATGTAGTCAGTAACAAGAGAAATTTCTTCTATATTAAACATCATACATGCAAAATGTTATGATTTTATATTCATAAGAATATCTTATTTAAATGCATATTTAAAAAATATTGACCAAAAGTAAAACATGGCATATGTTTAAAAATGTCACTATCCAGCTAATCTGTATCTATAGTATCTATATCAAATCATTGATCATTTAAACAAGTCTGATGTTGACATAAAACCCAGTTTTTCAGTTGCACATTCAAAAACCAAGTCAGTTTATTTGTCTTGAGCAAAATAGTTTTATTTCAATATTTGCTTTCTTACACATTTCTGGTTACTTTGACATCCATTCATTTTCCTGGAGCCTATCACTGGCAAAACTTGGCATAAGGTTGTGGTACAACCTGGACGGGATGCCAGTTCATCACAGGGCACGGAGCAAGGGACACCCTGGACAGGAGGGCAGTCCATCACAGGACACAAAGTGGGGAACACCCTGGATGGGATGTCATCGGAGATCAGGGGGAATCCCATATGATATGGGGAGAAAATGCAAGCTCCACTCACACGCAACAGGAAGGTGAGAGTCAATCCGTCAGCCCTGGAGCTACGAGCCAACAGTGTTACCCACAGAGTCCCATGGTGCCCCGATACAGCATCTTGTAAATAAATATCTCTGAAAGCTGGGGAAAAGGGTGATGGTTCACCTGAAAATATCCACAAGGGGCACTCTGTGGAATAATACATTCTCAGCTCTGAGTGGATGTTTGGCATCTACACACTTATTACTGCAGGAAAACACATTAGGACTATTTTTCAATGGCCATTACAGGGCCTGAAACCCTGAAAGTAAAGTAGAGCAGGAAAAGCCCATTTGACCGGATCCCTTAGCTTTGGTGTAAGTAAGAGTGTCGCCTCTGTCTCAGGGGACCTGTCGAGCTGAGGGGATTAAGAGGATGGTATTATCAGGACAAAATTCAGATCAAAAGGCTAAGTTGGGCCAGTTAAAAGGTTGTAGCCCTTTAGCCCATGAGGATTTCAAAGTCCACTAGTTTAACAGGAACCCTTTATAATCTCCAAGCACCCATCTGGTATAATGCTCAAGTATGAAGCCGGTGACAAAGACAGATCTTTGTTTTAGGCTTAAAGTCCTGAGTAATACACCCTGGAGGAAGTGCCCCTTTCCTTCTTGAGTAATAAACATTTAAATGAATAAATTATATCCTTAATAGAACACAATTAGTATATTGAAGTTCCTTTGTACATTTATATATGATGTCTACATGTATTGCTCAAACAGTGTTTTGGGAGGCGTCCTTAATTCCGTAGAAATGTTGAAAATGTATTGGTTTCATAGCAAAAGTTCATTAACAAGCAACGTTTAACATATCTGCACATTTCTTCCGCACAGACATTTTCTTTTTAAGAGTAAATTTGTTTGCCTCACTCCTTCAGTACTGTTCCTGCTATCTTACTGTTACTTGTAACAGTCATTGGCTACCAAAGGGTTACTGAACACAAATATTTGGTGCTGTATATTATTGCAAAAGTGTTACTAATTAAAACGCATCAGGAGACAGCTTGTCAATGGCCTTTTTAACTCAGAGCAGCTCTTTTGTGTTTTCATGTATTACTACTTGAAATAACATTTTGCTTAAAATTCTGGGTTGTTTTTATTGTGATATATATTTTTGTAAACAAATCAATAAAGCAATGATTTTAGTAATAAAACCAATTTGCAATATTTTTACTGATTTATGCAAGTGTCCTAAGATTTTGGTTTGGCACTGTATGGTAGCAATATACTAATCTTAAAAGTAAAAATAATTCATACAAAAAAGCTTTTAAAGAGATTTTTTTTTATTTCAGATGTAGTTTTTGTACTATTTAACTGGTTTAGTGCTAAGATACACTTGTATCACTGCAGATGTGACCTAAAAGCAGCTTCTATGGGGAATGTCAAAGGGGCAGGGAGTAAGAGTTTGTTAAGATGGTCAGCATTGAACTCAGCTTGTTCTTAAACAGCCTTAGGTGGCCTCTTCCCCTTGAGCAGGCAGTGGGACAGACGGCTCAGCCTGTCTGATCTTGTGCAGCGTGTGTCCCTCACTTTCATCCAGCAGGGGACACTTTGTGGCGGAGAAAATTACTGGAAAAACAAAAAGGCATTTGCTTTGATGACCAACAGGCATGTCATCAGGAGCATGACATCCTGGAAGGGCATCCATTGGCAGCAGGTCTGTGGAAGAGGCCAGATCCAAAAATGACCCCCATGAAATGTAGCAATAAGCATGCTGCCCAGATGAGGGTTCCTGGGACCAACACCTGGAGCCGAGCCTGGGGGTGGTGCCTGGCCTGGTGACTCAGGCTCCCACTAACCCAGCCAAGCTCAGCCCAAAATGGCTCACCACCCACAAGGTGGAAGGGGGGTGTCTAGTACAGTATGAGTGGACAGCAGGCTTGAGCAGATGCTGACTTTGAGAATGTGGAACTTTAACTCTCTGATGGGGAAGGAGGGAGATATGGAGGGAGATATGATCAAACAGACACAAGCTTATTAACACATGCAGGACAAGCGGTCAGTCATCAAAGGTGAACAATGTGAACCGACTTGAAGCAGTGTTTTTGAGACACATGATTGGAGAGGAAGAGCTATCAGATGATCACTACAGAGGAGGCCTGATAGGCCAGATGAGCAGTCCATGTTTGCTGGGAACATTTTGCTGAAACTAGATGCTGGGAGTGATGATCCTGAATGTCCAAGTTGGTCATGTTCAAGCCTTCGACTGTTGTCAGAAGGCGGTCGATGCTTGTAACCCCTGGTAACCCCAGGACTCACTGGCCAACATAAGTGGTGAGGGAATCTGTACATTTTGCTAAATGTTCTACTGCTACCCATCACAAATCTGCATATAAAACGTACAACTGCTATGCAAGAATAGGCTGAAAGAGTATAAGGACACAGTGATATTTTTTTGAAGAATTCTGCTTTTTACTTTAAAAGCAAAACCACAACAAATGTGACTGTACACCTGAAAATTTTATTAGAACAATGAACCCCCCCCCCCAACCCAGGTTTCTAACCCCTCTACCCACCCTCTCAGATTCAGTGAACATACAAATAACACTGAGCTTGGAGTCTAAATTAAAATGTTTATCAAATATCCTTCCCTTCAGGACCAGCATGCTGCTTCTCATCCGCTAATTGAATCGATAAATTATTATGGTTCCTTGGGGCACGGCAAAGCTCCCTGCTCAGAGCATCATCTTCAGCTTTCCAGCAAGAGAAGATTGTAGATGGATATATTGATTAATTTCAAAGCCAGAGTATCTGGTGACGGTGTAGAAAGCTGCCCTCTTCCATTAAAGGCTGGCATCTTCCTCAGCAGGAGAGATCTGGATTATCCTGTATACTCTAGAATCAGTCACCCCGGTGGGTAAGTGTGCTGTGACACTGGTGACAAACCAAAAATGTGGATCCAGTAATCAGAGTGTCCCTGCTACTGAGTGTAGAGAACGAGATGGATTAGGCCTTCCGTCCATCCATGTTCATGCAATGGTGCAGCTACCCAGTATCCTCTCTCCCACAATGCCCTGCAGTGCCACGACCTGTTTCGAGATACGTTTCACTAAGACATAAAAGAGACTCATCAAACATCGTGTAACGTTCACCTTCACTCAGACAACGTAGCACTGACACTCAGTATTTACCCCTGTAGAATGTTTTCCTCTCATAAAGATGGGTAAAAAGCTTGTCAGGCTCCGTTCATTGAAGATACTATTTATTTTGAATACTATTTGTTTCGCTTGCAATTAAAAATACAACACACATGAAAAAAAAAAAAACATCAAGCTCGTGAAAACTCTAATATAGTAAAGTCAGTCCCTGGTGATATTCTAGAAACTGCATCTGCTAAACTGCAATCTTTTCTCAATAGTCTCACTGGTGCATGTTGTACCTGTCAGCACACATTTATTCTGAAAGTATTGCATTTGGCTAAGCGCGACCCCCCACCCCACCCCCAGACACCCCCAGCCCCCACGGCCCCCACCCTGCTTCCCAGTACTGCGGGGCAGCCAGGTGGAAATAACCACATTGCAGCTTCTGTACCTCTTATCTTATGAAGAGGGACTGAGTGCAAACAAAGAGTAATTGCCAGAAATGGCATGCTACATGTAATGAGCTGTAATGAGGGCTTAATTGAAAGGTGAGACTGGGTATTGCCGCAGACAGAGGAGAGTAAGTCCTCTGTCACCACGCGAGGCCAATATATGCTTGAACAGACGGGCACTTGAGCGCATGGTCAGATGAGTTTGTCGGAAGAAGGGGAGGGAATTATATCGATAAAACAGTGCGAGGTCTAGGATAAAGCTTCACAAACTTCCCACAAAATGTGTGCCCCTTTACTGCAGATGCTGCCCGAATAACCACTACTTCCCAGTAGGCTATCTGGGACGTCCAGGAGATACATGACACAGTTATTTTTCTCCTTTAATATGCCAGCTGTGCATTGGTATTTCGGATGATTATTCTGCCTTGTGTATATGGAGACAGGAATCAAATGGGAAATATATTTACCCTGGGCATGCTTAAGACACGTGCGTTTCTGCTACGGAGATCATTTTTCTGTGTGAGGTTCAGCTGTAAGAAGGGGGTTAGCGAAGGAGCCCCCCCTCACTTTAAGGTGTGATATGAGGTCCTGACTGTGGACAAGCGAAGATGCTTTGGGCATTTGCTACTTGTACTTTTTAGTAAGAAACAAAAACCTGTAAATTTTTTACCCAACACTACCTCTTCTCGTATATTTGCAAGACATGATTCACAATTCACATCTCTGTGAGTCATCTCATCTTTCTTTGGTTTTAAGTCGTTAGCCATGACTAATGGAGACTAATGCTTTGTTTATAAAATTTACATATGACTCTTCTGTTACTTATCTGATGTTCTTAAAAAAAAAAAAACCTTAAAATAGTCCCGGATGATCTTACTCTGAATTCATATTTTAAATACCTTCCACTAATAACTTAAAAGGGTGTCAGAATATCAAAGATGGTTGCAAGCCATATTTATCAGGAACAATTTCATTGGGCTTCTCAAAATAACTAATCTACAGACGTGGACTATTAATCCCAGCAGTGAAATTAAATGTGCAAATTTATCAGTTAAGTTTCTCCAGTTTTAGTTGAAACTCAACAAGAGAAAATTATCAGACCAAAGAGAAATGAACATTACAGGTGATAGCGATTATTGTCACAACGCTCACATAGTTATGGGGTATGTGGGAAAGCAAACGATTATGGGACAGCACAGCCATGACCATAATTGCAACAGCATGTCATTGCTGTTATTAAATGTCTTCAGACAGAATGTATGACTTCAGAGTTTTATTAATTAAACAGACATGACTTCCACAGACATCATGGCCTCCAGGGATGTGGTTCTGTGTGTCTGTGTGTGAAGTGTCATCTGGTTTCCTTCCATATCCAAGAAATGTGTTTTAGATGCGCTGAGGTCTCTGAAAAATCTGTACATTGTGTGCATGAGTGTCTGCCCTGTGGTAGACCTTCAGTATTTTTAATAATCTGATGCCATGTAATCGCATCTGAGAAAAAGGCATCTGTCATCAACAACAACAACTACATCACTGTCTGTTGCATTTGGTCTATTTTGTGAGAATGATCAGCTAGAGAAACCATGATTCACAGCAAACAAATTAATGTATATGGGTGAGACAATTAAAGTCAAAGCCTGTAAATGTACAGCATCAAGCGTAAACATCAATAAATTTAAAGAACAGCCTGCATATTGAAGGGACAGAAACTCACAGTTACATAGACATATAAGTGATCTGATAGCTATGTGTTTTTTTAACAGAAATACCCATCAATCAAACATTAGATTTGAGAATATATTTCATATGTGATTTTCTTCTGATCCAATGAAATAATCTTACATGCAAAGAACTACTTAATATGCTTCAATGGAAACATTATTACAATTTAGCCACTGGCCAGTTACTCAAATCGAAATCATTTACAAAGCGAAGCTGCCACACATAGCACGGCTCGGTGTGAGTTTCTGCAGCACATCCTCTGTGTAACATGCCTGCGTCCTGCATCCAAAAGCTGGATTTACTTCACTTAGTGCTCAAATTGCCCCACTCCTTTATCCTCATAGACAAGCGATAATTTACGGCTGCAGGTGAAACGCGGGCTAAAGTGCAGGGGCTTTAGTTTAGGTGACTTGTTTTGCAAGTGAATCTCAGTGCTGAGGACTTGCTGAAGAAAGGATTCCTGTCTTGCAGAGAGCTCAGGTAGTTTTACTGAATTGAGCCAGGGGTTCTGTGCCAGGAAACATAATCCTATTAATAAAACAAAAATCAAAGCAAACACGGCAATCAGTCTTACCCTCCACGCTCACCTTCCTCTACCTGTGCCCGCGCTGGAATCTTAAAAGCCAGCCACAGACATGCTCTGACGGGGTGTTTTGAAAACGTTGCGTGCCGTGGGGATCCCGGCGGCCCAGGTGGGAGCTATGGGCTCGGTGCAGATGCACGCTGGTACACACACACACACACACACACGGCCACCCACACACACACACACACACACACACACACACAAACTGCCAATCACAGGTTTTGTTGGTTGTACTGTACATAGTCACCTTTGAGGCCTGCATGCTGCCTGTAGGCACAGGCAGATTCCCTTTACTGAGCTTACCGCTGTCGGCATCCATCTGAACAGGGAATTCTTCACTTCCACTTGTACAAGCTGTGCTTTTGAAGAAGCAGTTCCAGGCTTCTGCCGTCAGCTAATGATTAAGCTGCGTGGTGAGCGCGGTGCACTGCGCGGCAGAGTGCGCTCCCAAGTCAGAAACCAGGGCCGAGCGGCATCGAAAGTCCGGAGGTACAGGTTTTTTTCTTTTGACCAAAGTTACAGGCCAGGTCAATTAGAGGCATGCGGCTACGTCATTATCTGTAGCTGTTGGATTTTATAAAACATTGGAAAATTGGATTTTATAACGTAATATTCTTTAGCAATGCAATTGTTGAGCCTTAGCTAAACTAAGTTTTATGAACTGTCTGAACCCCACTGCCAAGCCCCCCATTAAATTAGGTATGGGTATAAGCTGATCTCCACAGGAAATGTACATACTGCCATAGTGCATGCTGGGAGGAACAACTCTAAGCAGCAGAGTAAAGTGAAAGGTAGCTGCTTGATTAGTATATTATAACCAAACAACAGCCAAGACAGAGGAATGGCATCAATGATAGTCAGCCATACAGAATCACACGCCCTATTTATATAACTGACATCATACGACAATTAGCTGTTGTTATATAAAATATTTTCTGTATTATCATTTTTATTGACTTTATTTCGGAGTCACAATTGACTTTATTTTAGACAGATAGTTTTGCTTGCACTTTCTTGTGAAATGGGTGCATCTATTCTTCTTGAACTTTCTTAATCACAAGCTTATTTTTATGTCTGATGTTTAATATTTGCATATGTTGTGGATTTTGATTAATCATTCCCAGAGAACACACTGAGGGGCTCTGCGCTGATTTTTACAGGTGCCTGTTCCCCGACTCCAACATGCCATTCAGCTAAGGGACACCTGTTGGAAACATGCTTAATTGGACAAAAACAAACACCATGCTTGTCACTGGAAGCATTAAAAGTGCCTTTTGTCTTAGCCAGTGAATATATCTGTTAAGCAAATGCAGTGTGGTGGCCAAGCCTATGTGAAAGACAGGGGCGGGAAGCAAGCCTTTCAATCTGAGCGCACATATGGGAGCCAGTGAAAGAGGCAGCCATTAATGTACGCTGAGCGACTCTGAAAGAGTCATAATAGACAATGTAGAGTCTGAAATCTGTGGTGGCTGTGGGCCGCTGAATTAGCTATGGACTGCTATGGCAGTTCTGGGCCACAGTGGTAGTTGTGGGTTGCTGCTGTGATAGCTATGGGCTGCTGTGGTAACTGTGGACCGCAGTGGGTTTCCCCCAAGAATTAGATTGGGTGATATGTGTGTGTGTGTGTGTGTGTGTGTGTGTGTGTGTGTGTGTGTGTGGATTATGTTTATGTTACGTTGTGGGGATCAAATGTACCCCACAATGTGATAAATACTTGTGATTTTGACTGAAAGATCTGTGAATGCAATCAAAAAACCAAGCATGCCAAAAGTCTCGTATTTTGTTAGGGCTGGGTAGGGGTTAAAGTCGTCACATTGGGATTCGAGTTTTCCCCATATAAATTAGTGGAGAGTCCCCACAAAGATGTAATTACAAACCTATGCGTGTGTGTGTGTGTTTTATGAATGTGTGTATGTACGTACATATGTATTTAATCACGGATTAAGAACTAGGTAACTGCATTCTCAACAGCAATAAAAACAAGTTATTATTTATCCTGACATACTTCCTGGATCAAAACACCTGTGGCATGAATGTCAGGCTTTTCTCCCCAGGGTGAACTCTTGGATAAACAGTGAAATTCTATGCTTATACTTCACAAACACCTCTGACCCAACCCACCGAAGAAACACGGCATCCAGAAGGACAAATTCAGGAATGAAACTCACGCCTCCAGTTTCACAGAGCCAAAGCTTTCATCTGTATCTTTCAAATTTCTTTACTTTACTCTATTTAGCAAACACTTTTCCCCAAAGCAACGTACATATATTCTGTGTTCTGTGACATGTTTTCTGTGCTCCGTAACCCTCTCTCACACTGTCCCTGGTAACATATTCTCATATATATAATGCATGTACCCTGTGTAGCTTGTCTTTTGTAATAGTACTACAGTATTTGACGTTTGATGTTGCGGCCGTTTCAACATTACTTTCTCCTCAGAGATTCGGGTGGTGCTGTGGCTCAGCAGGTAGATCCATTGCCTCACACCTCCTGGGAATGTTTTCTTTGTGTGTCCTCCCAGGTTTTGTCAGTTCTTTCTAGCAGTCCAAAGTCATGCAGATGGCTAATTGGTTTCTTTAAATTATGTGTGTATGTGCCCTGTGATTGAATGCCTATAAATATAAATGTTTCTTTAGTCAAATATTAATTTATATGATTTGTTTATTTATAATGCTGGTATTCTCGTGGTGATTAACACAGTAAGTAATATTTATTCCCTGAGATGACTTTCCTAAGGTTATTTTGTTTTGATTTCATTGCTTGATGGCCAATAAATTACTGAAATATGTTTATCAGGAAGTCACTGCCAAAAATGCTCCCATACAATTACAAGGTCTAACACTTGCTAACCCCAAAGGTAATCAGTAAGAGTGCCCTGATATTTCTGTAGAAACACTGAATGCCATTTTGGTTGGCAAGCAGGTCATGCTTTTTCTCTCTTCATGGTGAAGTTTTTGTGATCAGGTTGCCCATAGTTAGGAAATGAAGCATAAAGGAAGTAATCCATAGATTAGGGCAAATGAACAGTTCCATATTCAGCCACATAATTACAAGCCTTCTTCCCGGAAGCCATTTTGATAGGAAAACCCTGATTTAAGACTGTGTACGAATTCAGATGCTGCATCCTTCTAAGGACATGGTCTATGAAGGTGTAGCCTTTGTAGGTTACGTTCTTTGAGGGTTGAACATAAAGCGTTGTCAAATGGATTTGGCCTACAGATAATTTATTCTTTGCATCACCAGCTGTTCCTGCCCTTATCCTAGCGTCAGGAAGCGCCATTCCTATCGCCTAGTCGGGACACTTTACCTTTGTGCAGTGAATCTTGGGATATGTTGGGCTGCAAAGGATCCATCAGTTGCATCCTTTGTGGAACAGTACCCAATTCTATACCACATTTGAAAGAGCCTTGCTGGATTTACTGCACTGCTGTGACGCATTTGGTCTTCAAATGCAGCCATAGAAGGATGCAGCCCCTGAATTCAGACACAACCTAAGCCTAAGTCATAATACGAGGCAGCACAGTCAAGCATGCTTTGCCATTTTCTGTATTACCCAAGTCACGTGACTTAAAGATCAAATCCCATTTGCTCTGCTTCCAGGTGATGTCACGGTAAGAGAAGGAAACTCTCACACAACTGCAGCCACATCAATACACAGGTAAACTATTTGTAAAAAAAAAGGGAAGAAAAACAAGATGATTAATCTATGGAGTTTATAAATTTTAAGGGCATCATTTTAAAAATCACCAAAAGCTATAACAAAGTTTTGCCCAATAGGATCCCACAGCTGTGGGTGTCAGTTACTCGTACTCAAAGAGTTCCAAAAGGAGTGTAAAATGCTAAGTAGCAGCAAGAATACCTTTGCATTCACACGGAAGGCTGAAAGGCGTCAGTGTGACAGCAGTCATTCAGATCAGCCACGTAGGACACTCCCAGGCACAGCCATTTATCTTCCTTGCAGATAATTTATATATCTTGAGTTAATTACAATGGAAAATAAATGTTTTAATTGTGAGTCGGATGGAACCTTTTTTTTTCATTTCTGATTTTAAGATGGCAAAAGCATGCCTGAATGAAGCAACCCTGTCAATCAGGTGGTAAAACAATGGGTAATTAAAAAATCAAATTAGCAGAGAAGATGCAGATTGGGGGCAGATGGAGAAATAAACAAAGAAACCAATTGGATACCATATATATATATATATATATATATATATATATATATATACACACACACACACACACACACACACACACACATTGGACTCTCAGTGCTGTCCTCAGACAGGCAGCTGTGTCGGAAGCCTTTAACCCCCATTTCAAAGGCTTTACATATGAGTCTTTCCTTGGTGCACCTCTAACGTAACTGACCTTGTCGCATTGGTAGCTGAACAAATGCTCTCTCTACTCAAAAGACACTCTCTCAACTCAGACACCTATATTTAGAAAAATTGACAAAGGCTCCTTATTTACATAACTCTGAGTTTGAGGTAAAAGAGAAAGAAGTGTGACAAGTATTTTGCTTTATTTCAGCTGAGATGAACTCTTATGGTGCTTATGTCACTGTGTGTACAGTATAGGATTTCCAAGTATTCATGATTCAACCCCATTTTCTCTTGCAAACCATATTACCTATCGGTAAGTGCTCATCAGTTTGTAATTTCTGAATGTCTGACATAATGTTCCATGAAGTACATCGTGTAAGGCAGGAGACATTCTGGAGGGGATGCCAGGCTCACACAGGGCCGGCACTAAGGATAGCGCACACACATACAAAGGGCAATTTAGAGGGCAATCAAACTCGGTGAGGGAGGAAACTCGTGTGGGTGTGAGGAGAACCTGCAAATTCCACACATACTGAGGTAGGGGTGGGACCTCTAAACAAACCCTGGGGGTGACAGAGAGTCACATCCTCAAGTACCCATGATATGGACCTACGTCTCTGTCCTGGGATCATACTGTATCTGGCAAAGAAATCAAAGAAAGTGTTGGTACAAAACGAATCCAACCAAAACGGCAACTTTCCTCAAGCGCAAAACAGTGAGGAAATATGATCTTAGGAGCAGTTCTTTGTTGGAGGATTATCTCGAGGTTCTTCATTTGAGTGGAAAAGTTGAGGAACAGGCTTGGTGTTGTGGAGCAGATGTTTCAGGCCAGCCAAATGGAAGGTAATATGTCCTCTCAGAAGGAAGGTGGGAATCTTGGGGGACTTCAGATAAAGACACTTGAGTTTCCAGGAGAGGCCTTTACATAGCAGTCCTTCAACGGCACCTGCCTCACCTTTATTGCCTCCCACCCACCAAACGTGACAGCATTATATGGCTATTTGTCAGGGAATGCTGTTTTTTTTAGGAGACTATTTGTTTGGAATTCTGATAAGGGGTTGGAAGACAGGGTGTATTTTCTTTATATTTACTGAGGAGGGTAAATGAACTTCAGGCATATTATCAGCGTTGTGATGGAAGGTCAGCTCTCAAACTAACCCCTGCACCATTTTTCTAAAGACATATCGCGTGCTGGTTAAACAGCAGATGATATATGGAAGGAGTGATCCGGAAATGTATGCAAGTCGCAAAGAGTGATCAAGCAAAAAAGTTCTACTTTGAAGCAAATTCTCAGTATATATACATATAGAAATATCTGTAATTAGCATGAAGCTAACATAAAGCTAACATAATAGGGGAGAAGAGCCTGGTCTTACATGAACAGGCAAATTTCCTTCCCGGTCCATCATCTTCCCAGTACATTTTTTAACAGAAACACATAATGTAATGTCTCTGTAAAAAAGACTAGAACATAAGATAATTCAGGCACCGCAACACAGTTTGTCCTTCCTAATTCCTCCCAGTTGCTGCCAATATGACCTTTGGTAATTCCTCATGGTTAACAGTTGTGGGTATTATAGTTTCAGGTTTATTTGTGCTTTAAATTTTGTAGGATCCTAACAGTTTTGCCTTTCTCATACTTTTTCCCCTTCATACTCCATCCATCCACCCATCCATCCATCCATCCAGTAGTCTGTCACAGAAATACAATATTTAAAATTAAGTTTATTTCTTAAAATTACAGTAACTCAGGGGGTTGTGCTGCCGTACACCTCCGAGCTTCGTGGATTTGATTCCCCTGAATCGGTGCTTTGAACTTCATCATTTTCTGTGTGTGATTGTATGTTCCTGTGCCTCCTGGAATTGAGTACAGGCTCAACACAAACCTGCATAAGCCCTTATGGAGAACGGATGCACTGAAATGATCTTTTACACAATGTGCCAGTGTAAGTAATGTGATCTCAGTGGAGCCCATATAACCCTCTCCAGTGGTATCTGTACCCACCCCCACCTACGACCTCCATGCCATCTTCTGCTGGAAAGCAGCTCTGAGGTATTTTCCTGCCGCTAATCGCTGTGCACGATGCACAAATTACTCAGGAGGCCAGTGACCCTTAGGAAGTAGCCGCCTGATGAGGCCACACTCATGCAGTGGCTGAATACGGCCTGACAGGTCACCCTGTCCCTTGCTACTGCTGACTGCTGCGATTCAGCTTGCGCTTTGGGTGAGTTCCTCAGCTAACCGGTTAGCTCCCGCCATAAGAAACATTTTATGTATGCTTAAACTTTTGATAGCATCTGCAAATAAAGGTGTGATAACACTCTGACATACTACAACAGTCATTGTTATAATCCAATTAATAACTGGCACTTGTCTTTCTAAAGGTGAAAAGTAGAAGGACTATAAATTATGCTTTGGCAAAAGTACTAGGGCTGTAAATTATATATGGTTTAGCAGTTCTTTTACTGCTTCATCATCTTGTCTCATACATAATTTTAGTAAGGGGCATATCAATGCCACCCCTGGCTCTGTGTATGTGGAGTTTGCATGTTCTCTACATTTGTGCCTTTACTCCTGCAGTCCAAAATATGCATCTTCGTCAAGCGGTATATCCAAGGGCCCAAGGAGTGTGTGAGTGTGTGTGTGTGTGTGTGTGTGTGTGTATCTGTGTGGCATTGTATTTACCACATGGGGGGGATTAATGTCCCCTTAATGTGGTAAAATCTGTTACTTTGTAAGCTTGTGGGGACATTTTTTAGGTCCCCATATATATATATATATATAAAACTCAATTTTATCAAAACAATTTGTGGTTGCAATCAAAAAAGTAAAAATGCCAAATGTCTCGTATTTTGCTTGGTTAATTATGGTTAAGGTTAGGGCTGGGTAGCGGTTAATGTTATCATGTTGAAATTAGGGTTTTTCCCATAGAAATGAAAGTCCCCATAATGATACGAATACAAACATACAAACGTGTGTGTGTGTGTGTGTGTGTGTCCTGTGATGGATTGGAATGTTGTGAAAAGTGTCCCCTACCTTTCCAGGGAAAGGCCACAACTCTCAAATGAATAGATAAGATAGAAATTGTATGGTTGAATGGAAGTCTTCATCATGGTGTACTGAGTACTTGAAAGCTACACAGTAATCCATCCATTCATTCCACCATCTTCCAGCCACTTAAGTGGGCCAGGCATGTGGGGACAATAATCTTAACTTTCTGTTTATATGAAAAATAATCACTGTCGACATGCACAAAATATATTACAGGCAAAATGCATTAACTGCAATAGAAAAATGGAAAATTCCTTCTTGATACATTGACTTATTTAACTAGACTAATGAAATATCCTGATATCACACCATGCAATATTAGTGTTTCTGAAACTTCTTAGAAAAAAAGACAATGTCGTAAATACAAACCTCCAGTTCAACACCCCCCAGAGTCAGTGCAATGAAATTTGAATTGTGAAAGTATCCGTTGTGTCTAATTGGATGATGGAATATTTGCTTGTCACACAAGGCCAATCAGAGTTATGATCTCAAAGGACAACCTGCAAGCAATTTGTCGGTACTATTATTTTTAAGTTTATACGATTAGAGACATAGTTCCTGTGCATTTGCCCAATGTCCCTTACAATGTGGCGAAAAGTACAAGAGAGACCAAGGGCTAATGCACAGGAAAAGCAGAGGCTGAAAAACAGACACATTCAAATAAAGACAAAGGAATTTCCCAGCTAATCGAGAATTCAAATGTAAAACTTCTAATGGGCTAAAGCATTAAAAAGCAAAATGACAGAAAGGGTAATTTATGTCACAACATCAGTTAGCAAAAGCTTCAGAAAAAAATACAGATAAAAGAGGCTGTCACTCAGCACCAACCATCCCCCCCCCCCCCCCCCCCCCCCCCCGAGAATGTCTTCAGCAGACAATTTAAGCTAACTGAAGTAATGCTGAAACTCTACAGCGATCTCCAGGTTAGTGTGGCACAAAACAGTTTCATGGCAAGCAGAGCAAGATTTATCACATACATGTTTTTGGTTTAAGCATTTTACTGAACTATATATTTATTCTATGTTATGATTAATAACAATATCCTCAATGATTTATCATTATTCAACACTTGCAGATATGCAAGGGCCAGTTAAAATGCTGACCTATTACCCTTTTTTAAAAAGCAATATCGGTTCAGTCATTTGGGCCAGATTTTAAGGGGGTTTATGAACCATGTGGATCGCTGGCAGTTGTACATGGTGAGATTAAGAGACCCCCACTTGACCCTATTTCCATATGGTGAGGAAAGCTGTCAGCATATTATAGTCACAACTAGGAAGTTAACCAGCAGTGCTGAGGACTATAATTGCTTTCATTATCTGCGTTTACAGGTACTTTCATTCATCTATATTAGGGTGGTAATTTATTAACCAGCCTGAATCACTCTTTTGCATTTTACCTCCACCTCTAAATGTGTCAGTTTAAAAATACTCCATGGGTGGGGACTGGAAAGGTGTTTTATATTCTGTTTATTTATTTTCAAGACTCACACAAGACCCTGTGATATACCTAATAAATGAAACTAAAATATATCTGTGAAGGCAAATCATTCTATAACTGCAATGAGAGTTGAGCTGCTTAAGAATAAAATGTATATGAATCCAGTGGTATTGAATCCATATGTATATTGGAAAACCAGCTAATGGAAATTTGCAGCAAGTCATGCACAACCAATGGTGTATGAGAGATTTTGATAGTTGGGGGGCGGGGGGGCACAATTTCATAATTTCAGGGTAAAATTGTATTTATTGGGGGTGGGAGGGGGGGGGGGGTAGAGGTCTCCCCACATGCCCACAGTTCCCTATGCTGTGCATAGCATCCTGCCTGGATTAGTTGTTTTACTACTGTTTCATACAGCCAGTAATGGTAGAAAGAAGAGCAGGAGATCAGCAGCCTTTTTATGCTGTACTACATTATACTGCACAGGCATGTCTGCTAGATCTGGACATGACTGAGAAGCGAGGGCACACCGATCTTTGAAGTTAAGTAACACCGAAACAGTTTCTCACTCAGCAGCAACACTCACACAGAACCAGAGGTCATACATTTAATACGTGTACAGACACACGGTTGGTAGGGACACTTTGGAATTTAACCAATACACCAGGAAGATGTTACTAGTTATGGGGCTAACTACATAACAACCAAATGCACTGCATGTTGGGAAATGCAAATCTGAACAGCATAACAGTACTTATAATAGAGCTGGTGCACCGCCACATAATACTATACCAACCCGGAACATCCATGCATGCATCCATCCATCCATCCGTCTTCCAACTTCCTGTCCTGTAGTCCTGCTAGAATGCAGGAGGAGACGCACATAATATGAGGACAACATTCAACCTGCACACTCACACTGAGACACTGAGAACGTGGAATCCCTGTGCAGATGTGAGGGGAGCCCCTCCTGTCTCAGGAACAGAGGGCGGGAGGCAGGCTGACTGGCTGGGGGGCCAGTGCCCCACCGGACACACCCACTATAGTTGAAACTAGATGAATGAACACTCATTATAGCACCGGGCTGCGAATGTGACCCAGCAGTGCTGAGGATGCATCTCTCAGGTGGAGCCTGTACTGACTGATCCATACTTAGCGATGTACAGCTGTAACGCACAGATGACTGCCTGCTAAACGCTGCTGATTGCCATAAGGACGCGGTGCCTGGATAGTTCGCAATGCTGCTCTTTCTCCTAATTTGATTTTCTCCTCCAAAATATTGTTAATGCTAATAATAGATTATTATGTAAGGATTTCTCCTGTGGTGCTTTATGGAACAAGGTGGAAACTGGGATGTGCATGCTTAATTAATTGTGGTTAAAATAATGCCGGAAATTAATTTAAATGTCTTATCTATATGTTGCCTACCAGCTTTTCCCAGTGATACACACACCTGTGGATTAAGCTTTTAAACCTCCAAATAGAATGTTTAATATACATTATTAATACACATTAGCTATTAACTGTATGGTTATCTATTGATATTGCACCCAACTGCGGAACACTTCAAACTGTTGTATAAATAAAATATGAATATGAGGGAAAAATATATATATATATTTTTGAACATTGTTCATATTCTTGAATGAATCGAAAACTTTACATTCTAACAGCTTCATGTTAACGGCTGAATGGGATCCAGTCTAAAACTGCTAATAGTAAAAGAGACATATCTCAGCATAGCTAATCAAACACACAGTAGTCATTTACAAATAATTTCAATTACAGGTAATTAAAAAAAATAAATATATAAAAAATAATACATATTCATTTATTAAATTTCCTTTAATATGGATTTACATTAAATTTCATCTTCAGCCAGAGGTTACTATTCAGGCATTTCCACAAAGCTTTCGTTATTAATATATTATTAAGACGTTTTGTAGGATAGATTTTTTTGAATACATACATGCCAATTTGAAAACGTCACATATAAAAATATTTATTGAAAAGTGTACACACATGCAGGCACACACATACAGACACACACACACACACACAGAGACATTCAGAGTGCGCCAATATGTAGGAGTTCATTAGCAATTTGTCTGTGACACAGCGAAGGGTTAGCCCACTAATCCCGCTATTCGTGGCTCCCCTTGTCCCCTGAGCTGCGGTCTTGCGAGACGCCCCCACAGTGCCCTTTTTCTGAGAAATGTACACAAGGCTGCAGTCGCCCAGGAGTCCTTCATGGGAACCACTCACAATGCCGGGCAGGGCTCTGTGTACTTTATCCACATCTGTATTGCCCACTGCATCAACTTAAAGGACGCCCTTAGCTCTTTTGATCTCACACTCTCCCCAGCGGCACAGCAAAGACGTGGCCCTGCTTAGAGCAGACAGGCTCCTTTGGTGATAAATGCTAATAAACCGCCTGCTCGTGCAAATGGCAGGAGTGCCTGCAAACTGTGTAGGCTACAGATCGTAACTCGCACAAGTGATGATGTCATGATATGGATGTATCAACATCCTGGGCAGTGAGGTTGTGGGCTTACGGTTCCGTGGCCTTTCCGTAAGCTGGGACTTTTTCCATGACGTCAACAGTCTTGATTCGTTGACATGACAGGTAAAGGCATTTGAACATGACAAATCTTGGCAGCTGCTACTGGATTTGGCATCAAATCAGTGGGGTAGCTAAATGACTCACTGCAAAACAAGATTTGACATTAAAATAAGCAATTGTAATGTGGACATTATATCCATTTAAAGTGTTGTAGGATCAGTCACAGTCGAAGGGAGGTAAACCTCGACCTAAAAGTGTTAAAGTGGCTCAAACCTGGGTGTCGAACTTTGCAAACTTCTGAGCTGTATGAGATGTTGGATCCATGTTTCCAAACTCCCATAAAAATCACATAAATTCGATAAAGATTTTAGTCATACTTCAAGTAGAGTACTGCTATTAGTTTAAATTCTTACAAATGGTTTTTGACATCGTTTAGCGACTGAAAAAGACAGGAAGGTAACAGAAACCTCAATGGTAAAATAGTTTTGAGCAAGTTAGTAACTGAAAATATGGCTGGTCATATTTCTGTCGTTGTCCATGTAATGGATTAGTCTATAGAACAAAGCAGTGGGGTCTATTTCACCTTACAGACGGGAAGTTCCATTCATAAAACATAATGCTGGTGACCTTAACCTGAATCCCACTTTTCTCACCTGCTGCCAGACACACAGTGACGACACTGGTGGGGTCATTATTAATGAGAAAACACAATCGAGGCAAACTGAGGATCTACCACTGATATATTTCATTATTTAAAAGTACATGCACTTGATAGTCACAATTAATAGGTGAGTTATTTTTTGAGGAGGTGAACTTTTGCACATAGTAGCAATTTCCTGACCTACGCATATCCATTTTGGGGTTTAAATGCAGACCTTGTCTGAATCTCACCATCTTCCTCCCCTGAGGGAAACTTTTCAGCTATGAACAATATCCAATTATATTCTGTGATAAACGCATCAAATGCCTATTTTAATTGTTCTGTCCCATGATTGCAATGAAATTAGAATAAAATTGGTCTTTTATACTACTTTCAGTCTCCCAAACTGAATCACTCCAAAACAACAAAGGAGCAGTTTAATTTGTAAATACACAATGGCCCATTGTTTCCTTTGTTACTCTTGACTTTCAGAAGCCGCACTAATTCTTAACAAAAATACGTTATTAATCGTCCGCTGCCTACGTTTATATCATGTGAAATGAGAGAGTGTCATATAGAGCAATTTTAGTCGTTATGAACATGAGTGAGTAAGTGCCACATGTCAATGTCATGTTTAAAGAAGCACCACATGGTATCTTTGTCATTAAACAGGATGAAATCATGCTTCACGACAAGCTGCGGGCCTCACTGTCAAAACAGCAGCCATTCTCTCCGAAGCAGCGGCAGAAAGTTGTAATTTACATTAAACTTAATTGTCTTTGAATACGGAACTTTCCCAGGCATATGTGCGGAGGAAAAGTGTGGCGAGCTGACTGTTAATCCTTCAGTGTGTCTCAGCGGATGAGTTCATTGAGGTTTCACTGAATTAATCTAATACGGAAAGTGATGCAAATGAACATGACTACATACACAAACAGTACATATGCAGTATAAGGAATACACACATGTACAGCTGTGGATGTACCTTCTGAATGCATTATATGATTATTGCAGAATGATAACAATGTTTATATTTTAGACTCGAAGGCTAGAGGAATCATTAGTTGTATTAATAAACACACCAGCTACTGCATGTGGGATTGCACAAAATAAAATATAGTAGTTCTCCTGTCACCTATATGAAAAAAAAAACGATTGGATGAATCTGTCATTAGTGATAAAATATCTTTTAAAAACAACAAATAACATTATTAACAAGGCTAATCAAACAGTATAAGAATAACAGGAAATCGATGAGCATCATAAACAAGGTGGCAAAAACCTGATGAAATCAACAAGCCCAACCCAAATGGACGCAGAAGCATGTTGGGCGGCTTTAAGGGGAGACAATGGAGAAGGGGTCACGCGATACCATCAGCAAACTTCCGAAAGGCAGTCAGCTGAATTACGCTGTTTTTTCACCCTGATGTTTAGGAAAACAAGGAGCACAATCAGCATGACTGGCTAAAAAAAGCCCCAGTGGTTGCTTATACTCATTTGTTGACCCTTGTTGGATACGAAAGAGAAATGTGAAAACTGAAGTAACTCTTAGTTAAACACAGAGAAAAAAATGGCTCATTTATTTCCTGACAGAACTTTTCAGCTTCTGTGTTTGTGCTTCCAAACTACGTGCGGAGTAGCTGTTTGCTAAGGTGAGACACCTACAGTGTGGCAAAACTGCCATGTGCAGTCAAACTGTACAGTCTTTGAAACTCAGTGTTTTATTGTCCCTTTAATTAAAAGCTATTGCATTCTTTATAATCACTATTTAATTACTTTTGATATCTCCTGTGTAATTGGTATTAAAGGCCCTCACAAACTATTTGTCACTTGCAAGGAAAATGTTAGACGAGTTCCAGAAACGATAATAATTTGTCAGGCTCCTTTAAGCAAATTTTACTTAAAATCTAGTCCATTTCCATAAAAACCTTTATTTTAAATCTGGCATGAAGATGATGGAATCCTTATATATGCATGTATATCCAAATTTAGTCAAAATTATTGAGTCAATACTGTAAAAACCATGTCAAAATGCGCAGCGTTCTGCTTGGCAAACACCAATGATAGCATTTAATCTTTTCTTCCTCCTAGAGTGCTGTGGAAATGTGCAGTCTGACTTTAATCTGGTACGGCTTGTCCTAGTTCTCTGCGGTTATCAAGCACGGTAAATTTAAATAATATTTAACTTTTTACAGCACTTAACACCAATTATCAAAACATTTCTTTAAGTTTCACTAATACTTATAGGGGATGATTTTACAGATCGGTTGAAGGCGTTTAAGCTTATAGATGCTATTTTTAATGCTGCTTATATGATCATTTTTCATCATAACGGAGCCCCCAAACAAAGACACATGTAACATGGCAATGTTGTTAAATTATGACCACTTGCATTTTATTGACATTATAATGGGTGTTTTTACACTAAATCTGGGTTGTGTGACTGTTTAAGGCTGCAGTTGTTTTTTGTGCCATGTATTCAGGGAGGACTTGTGGCGAATCAGAGAAGCTTTAATTAATTTTAACGGTGCCTTTCAGGGCGTGAGGGTGCTTCTGGAGTGCCGGGTGCTCAGCAGTGGGCTAATCACGTCGCTCCTCAGTGAGCTCTTTGGAGTCTGACCTCACCGCACTGGCATGTCAAGGTAGGGCTTTGCTCAGGCGTGGGGGTCTTTGGCTGCAGCTCCAGCCCTCATTACAGCCACACAGCTCTGAACCTCAGCGAAGGCCCACGGAAGGCAGAGTCCAAAGGCGTCATCAAGCCGGGCTGCGCGCTACCCAGGCCGTTCCTTTTAAATGGAAATACTGAGCCTGTTTTCTAACTCGTTTATAGGCACGCGGAAAAAAAAACATTGATGGCAGGAAACCAGTTTGTTCATGTCTGAACCCCTTCAGAGCACCGAGGTCAGCTGGAATGAGAGTTCTGTGCCTTTAACATGATGATTCTGTATCAAATTATGTGAAAAGTTAAGGAGTTCCCACTTTAAGTGTGGGTCCTCCTCCACTTGCTCCCTCTCTGACGGAGTTTCTTCTGGTTACTGTCACCACAGTCTTGCTCACTGGGGACCTCAGACCTGTGTTGTGCTTTGTGACAAGCTGGCATCTCATACTGCAATAGCTGCTACAATGGCTGAGTGTTAATATTTGTAAAGTATCATGCTTTTCTATGAACAAGAAGGAAGTTAGTGAAAGAAAATGGCTTTCATCTTTTAGTTATTGTCACTCAAAAACCTGAGAAAGCTAATGAACCTTTGAACTAAACAAATTTTTTTAAAATATCTCTCAGTAACTGAGGCTTCAAAATCAGCATAGTCATGCTCACCGCCACGATTGCCGTCTGCTCACCTGTAAATTTGAGGCTGTCCCTTTAAAACCTGTCCCTTTAAAACCTGTCCTTTTAAAACCTGTCCCTTTAAAGACGTCTCTGAGTTGAGTACAAAGGAAGTCAACCTCGAGAAAGTGGGAAGAGCTTTGCTGTTTCTGTTAAATGGCTGGAAACAGTCTCTTCCTTGTTGCTACAGAGTGACTGGAGCTTATCTCTTGCTTGGCCTACATGAACGTACCGGACATGATAAGAGACACACAAATGTAGTCTTTATTTCTGAGTGCAATATGAACCTCACACATGCACAGATGACTGACAGGACCATTCTCAACAGTTTATGCATTATTTAAAACCCTGTAACTGCGGCTAGAAATCAAGAGTCAAAAGCATTTTATACATAATTTCTTTTTTTATATCGGGGACAGACAGTTTTATGGTTGCCCTGATAATAATTTATTTGGTCTGCAACAGAATTTTACATTATTGTGCTTTTCTTTAGTTTGTTTAACTGAATAAGTGAAATGTTTGCTGTGCAGATAATTTAGGAAGTGATGTTCACCTAACTAGATGGTGGGAATGAGGGAATAAACCCTGAATACTTTTTTACTTTTATTTTTATTGTTATGTATAGTGCCTTATATATATTCTCCAGGTGCAGCTCAGTTGCCCAGCTGAAGTTAGGTTACCCTTCGATCTATGGAAGTCGTGTCAGAACAATTGCAGCCGTTGCATATAATAAAGTTTTAAGAATTCTGTGAGCTGGCATCCTTGCTAGCGAGAGGGAGAGAAGCGCATTTGCTTTCTGTGAGGGGAGTTTGTGTTTGTCAGGAAGGTTCCTGGGGGCTTTGTGCTCAGGCCTTGATGTGTGACCAGCAACTCACAGGCCTCCCCTCACCCCTGGCCTCTCCTGCCAGCGCTCTGCCCACCCATACTGACACAGCAGGGGGAAGGGTTTCACAGGAGACTGAATCAAAAGCTCAAGGAGAAAAAATTGCTTTTCAGGGTCTGATGTGTGGGAATCGAATGAGGGGCCGAGCTGAAATCCAGTCTCCAGGCAACCATGCTGATATGCTGGGGGAATATCATTAAAACTAAACAACCAAGGCTTCCTTTGGAATTAGTAAACTTAATCAGAGAGGGAAAACGTGGGGGGGGGGGGGGGGGAAACAATGCAAAAAGCAACCAGCAAGATCTCCACACTTTGGTTTTCAGGAATTCAATTTTTTTGACAAACGCCAAAACTTTTAAATCCATGCATTAGATAATTAGGCAAATGCAGAGTTATGGACACATGGAGGCGATGAGAGAAAGAACCTTCTAGGCACAGGTTGGTGGTAAAATATGGCAACTGCCAGCGGTGCAGCTGGCCCTGCTTCGCAAGATTAATAAGTTGCTGTTTCCCGGCCAACCAGAACCTAGTGGGAACCATCCAGATTCTTCCGAGAATTGTGGGTAATGGCCACACTACAGGCTGGCCCGCTTTACTGCTCTGTTTTGTCCTTTTGCTCTTAAAGTAGAGAAAACATCTGTGACTAGAATGATGTCACCATAAAGGGAGTCCAGCAGGTTCAAGCTGGAGAGAAAGACTCACGCATTGCCAGGTTGCGCTGGCTAAATAAGAATAGGCCATTAGCCAACTATTCCAAAGGATTCCATTTTTCTCTTCCAGTGGGAGGGCACTTTAGGTTATGACACAGTGAGTGTTCCAGAACAGACATGGGAATTCCTTTGTTTTGTATTATAGTTGTGTCCAAAAAAAAAAAAAAAACAATTCTGACAGTTGTCACATGATTTCCTGGAATGATGAGTTTTGGTTGCCTTTACCATAACCTGTATGAGTTATTGCAAGAAGTAAAAAAAGATCAAGCACTAATATTTCTTAACAGTATCTTATTTTTCCAGTATGGTTAATTGCAAATATAAACTGCAACTGACACATTTTATATAACCTTATAGGTAATGCTATATAATAAAAGAGAAAACCTCATTCCTCTTTTAGAGAATAAAGTCTCATGTAACCTCATTCTGAGAATATATCCACAGGTAAATATATGTTTGTCTAATAAGTTGTTTAACATTATCTTCTCACAATAGTGTCTTATGAATCCAGCACATAAAATGTAAATATTTTGGTTATTTACCCAACTTTCATATGACTGAGGAAAGTTGGCTTGCTGCTTACAATAACACCAGATTTGTTTTCTTCTCGTTCATAATTACGCAGAAGAGCTTGGAATAGCAGTTACTGGCTTCTTTAGGAGGGTATGCAGTGGTACTGCCCCCTAGTGATACATGCATAAAACTAGCGGCTGAATACGTGTTAGGCTAAAAAAATATATGGAAAATGTATACTTGTAATGAAGACCATGCGCAAAGTTTCTTGGGCCTGTAAAAAGTCATTTTACATATAAAACACAAAGTGTAACTAGTAAACAAATAAAAGAAAGAATATAAAAACTCATATGCAGAAAAGCCAGGAATCACTGACCTAAGACTGGACAAAAATGACAAAATAATTTATTTAAATGAACGCAAAACTTGTCTGTATCTTTAATACTATTTAAAATAGCAAAATAGAAAACAACAACAGATCAGGTCAGATCAGCGTTCAGAACAGATCGGGAAGCATTAGTTTCTTATATTGAAACTTTTAGCCATCAATCGGCTGGTCCATTTTATTTACTATGGTGAATGTCGCTTTGTGTGGGGACATATAAGTTTTAATGAGTCCAAAATAGCTGTTCACATTTAAGCCAGGCTTTTTATTCAGGTTTCAATGCACTGTAAAGTATACAGTGGGTAATGAACCAGGAGCCAGAAGAGATAAGAGCTTATATTATAGGTAATCATGACTCCACTGCAGCAATTATTTAACTTTAACACATAAAAAGGGGGTCCTATAATGGATCTTTGGATATTACATTTATTCAGTGTATAGATGAAGAAAACCATGGTGTGCTATTCTCTAAATTACTTGTCACAGGAAAAAACAGCCATTATTTGTAATTGTCATTGACATACTTTCACCAAGCTTGTCATTTCAATATGTTACTTTTTGTCCTTTGACGATGTCCTCTTTGAAATAAAAAAAATTAAGGAAAAAAAATAAAAAACAGAGCAGCGCACATGTCCAGCGTGCCCGTGAATGTCTTGGACGACCACATAGTCCCCATCCCCAGGGGTAGCCTCCTTCCTAGGGCCCACAAAGGGCAGGCCGCCATAGGGCTGCCGCTCCCGGCTTGCGGGGGCCAGGCTAAGCCTATCCCGTACCGCCGCCTGGCCCAGCTCTTCATATCACTTCACTGGAGAGGCTACAAGGCCTCAGAGGTACCGGCCAGCTTCCCGCTGCCTCGGAAAGACAATGGCAGCTCCCAGAAGAAAATTAGCGCATTTAGCTGTCAGCACCAGACTCACTTTTCAGTCCAGAGCAGGAGTCACAGAGCGTTGCTTTTTTTTTCCTCTCCTCTCTTTCTTCATTGGAAATCCAATCCAGCTCAAAGAGCCAGAAAAAAAAGTGTAAACTGCACATAAATGTCATCTAGTGTCCTGCCTATGAAATCTCTAAACACCCACCTCAGACTAGCCCTTGTGCCTGACTGTGACATCACACTTGGATTTTCTAACTCCATATCCTGGTCAGGGTCATGGGGGTTGGACTTTTAGATTGTAAAAGAAGTAGTTTAAAGAAAAATTATCTGGCTAGATTTTAGCTAAGAGACGAGCAGTTTGGGGGGTCAGATGTTCTTCTAATCCATATAGACTCACGAAGCTCGTAGTTAAGCATATATGAAAAAGAGTAGCACATGTAATTCCTCGCTGTTGGCCTACTCTACCGCTTCCTTAACTTTGTATAAGTTTCCATTTATTGTCTTAAAGCTTATATAGGTATTTTAAGAGGGACAGTCACGTGTTCTTACTTTCTCCCAGCTGGGTTGCCAAGAAGCTGATATGTATGGGAACCGCAGAAGTCAGAAGACGCGGCGTGTCGCGCGTCGCTGTGAACGTCCGGCAGCATGACCCCAGTAAGACCCAGTACGTGTGGAGTGCTTCTTGTCGATCTGTCAGCGAGTGGCAGACATCTGTGCCGCTGCTGGCACACAAACTGATGAGCTACCTGTCGAACACATTCTCGGGTAAACAAGGCTGCGTGAGACAAACAGAGGCACCGCCGAGGGCATCATGGCCTTTAGCCGAGTTACCCGGTCTGCCTCCGGCGCCGGCAGCCAGCTGTTACTGCTGCTGCCGCCATTGCTGGGGAGGATGGTGATGATGGTGCGGTTGTTGCTGGCACTGTAGCTACTGCTGGTGCTTTTGTTACGGTCGTGCCTACCGTTGCTGGTGTGGCTACTGCTGCCACTAATTTGGCAACTGATGTTTCAGCTGCTATTTTCACTGTTGAATACTTGTGATTATGAGAAGCAGAAGAGGTACTGGAGAGAGAAGGTGCACGACCATCCAGAGGCACGAACGGTCCAGAACTATGAGAAGGTTCAGAGAGAAGGTTCCGAACTATCGGTTGACTCTTATTTATCTCCACCACGGTGACAAGCAGATTCTCCAGATTTGCTTCATCATTAAATGTCTTACATTGTACAGTATATATATGTTACTGTAATTCATAAAAGACACATTATAAAATATTTATGACATCGTTTTGTTTTAACTAAAAACAGTTCTTCACTTATAAAATAGTTATAAAGAATAATGCATCATGTTGATTGTTAAGCTGTGTAATTTATGCACTTAATCATATGAGAAAAATACGTTTTCAACATTGATTTGGGTATCATAGTAGTGACTAGTTTGCCTCATCCTCCATTTTCGTGAGCAAGGACATGCAAACTCCTCCCACGCTCATGCCCTCAAACCCAAAGAATTATACTTTACTGTATAATAGATTATTTCAATTTTAATTCACATCAGAGATACCATGATTCTCCTGAAATACCCAAGACAATAAACAATTAAGACTCACTCAGATCCAATTCTCTGGCAAAGTGCGCCAAAAAAATAAATGATGAACATTTTGCCTACTGTAAAAACTTTCACAGAGTTTCCTTTAGATCCCTATTATCTCGGAGAAAGTTAATTAAAGTGGTAAAGTTGATATCAAAAGGGATTTTTTTTTCCCTGCGATTCAGGCCAACAAATTGATGGTCAGAGATGAGTGATGGGCATGACAGGGGCTTCACATGATTACTGGGGCACACAAAACCTTTGATGTCCACAGAACACTATGCTGTGGATTATATACACATCACTCCCCCCACCTCCCCCCCCCCCCGCTGAAAGAATATGTATGCCACAGTCAAAAGTCACTCTTTTCTCCATTAATGCGACTGCATCGTGCAGTTCCACAGATCATTACCAACTTTCCGAAACTTAATTTTGCAATTACATGTGCAATTAATTAATAACTGTGCTGTCATTACACCCCCAAAGTATTTGAAAATTAATGCCTCTTGGAATAAAGTGGTCAAAATGGACTGGAGGAAAAAGATTGTTATTAGGGGATTTTGAAATTAATCTGGCCAGAAGCCGGGGAGACAGATTTTTTTGTATCCAGGCAGTTCTCTATCCTTGCAAGGGTCTTGAGAAAGGCAGGGACACTGCAAGTGATGGAGAGCTCCCAGAGGACATATTAATGAGATCTCCGCACTCTAAGAGCATCATGTGTGTCGGCGGTGGGGCGTTAATGATGTGTGCCTCTGCTCGCTTGCTGCGTGAGATCCTTAGATAGCAGCAGCAATCACGACTCGGGCGCTTATTAAAACGCATTTTAAATATTATTCAATAATACTGTGGCTGGGCTGGCACTTTTCAAGACGACATGTTTCTGATGTAATGCAGGAGATGAGGTGAAGAAGGGGAGCAGATGTGCTGGCATGCGGTACAAAGTGCCATTTTATTTACACACTACTGTTATGTAATGACTCAGCTGGGAGAAAACCAGGCTGTAAGATAACTCTGTTTTCTATTTACAGGTTACTGAGCATATGTGTCTGTGTAGGTGATGTCAACCTCTACTGGATACATGTCAGCTCGTTGAATCTTGAAAACTTTTGCTATGTACAGCCCTTAGTTCAGAATTAGATAACTGAATTGTCATTTTGACTTGTTTTGTCAGCTTAACCTAATGTTTTCTCACAAATCATGCACATAAATTTCATGCATCGTGCAATAACTGAACCTTCTTAACATGCAGCCTGCCCGAAATCACTCTGCCCATTTTATCGCCCCCTGGGTATGACTTACATCGTACTTGGATTCGGTTGATATCTGTAAAATGGAGAGGGGATGTAAAAGTCCGAGGGAGGGGCAAAATCATGCTGCCAGGGGCGTCGGAAATAGTGGGTAAAGGGGGATGTGCCCCCGCCCCCCCCCCCCAAATATCGGCAGACCCCTCCTCCCTAAAAAAATAAATGAATAATTAAGAGTGCATTCCTTATCTTTTATTATGAATATGCGTGTTACTGAGGCCAATTCGCTGTGCATGGAGAGTGTAAGGATGAAACATATACCTAAGGATGACACATATACCTAAGGATGAAACATATACCTAAGGGTGACACATATACCTAAGGATGACACATATACCTAAGGGTGACTGTAATCCCAATTCAGACAAAATCATCTTACCATATGGATCAGTTGTTTAGTTCTCAATCTTATTTTAAATTATCCATCCATCCATTTTCCAAACCGCTTATCCTACTGGGTCGCGGGAGGCCCGGAGCCTATCCCGGAAGCAATGGGCACGAGGCAGGGAACAACCCAGGACGGGGGGCCAGCCCATCGCAGGGCACACTCACACACCATTCACTCGCACATGCACACCTACGGGCAATTTAGCAAATCCAATTAGCCTCAGCATGTTTTTGGACTGTGGGGGGAAACCGGAGTACCCGGAGGAAACCCCACAACGACATGGGGAGAACATGCAAACTCCACACACATGTAACCCAGGCGGAGACTCGAACCTGGGTCCCAGAGGTGTGAGGCAACAGTGCTAACCACTGCACCACCATGCCGCCCCCATTTTAAATTATGAATATTATTTTTACATAATTTTAAAATCTTTCCCACGTCGCATCCTTTCATGATGTGTCTATTGCATTTATCCTCCTCATTGTGATGTCACACGTTTCCAAAACTCAATTTTTCCAAAAGTCCATTTTTTGATTTTGAGACAAGATTGCCATGGACCTAAAGTCAGACTTCCTCATCATATATTACAGTATCAGGAACCAAAACTTACTCAAGGAAGAACTTTTGCTAAATTTCCAAAACTCACTAAACCCACAGAAAGCTTCTTGGAAATGCTTCTCGTGGACTGAGTGAGTTTTTGGAAATTTGCTCTGGATTCTGAATTGGATTCTGCTTCATTTTCCACACACCCGACCCTCATCACCCTTGTCAGAACCCAGTGTCTATTTTCTTTCCTGTATTTTTCTTCTCTGCTGATGGAGAATGGAGATTTTTTTCATGCCTCTCAACCCACAGTCAAATGAAAATCCCTGTTCCTTCCTCCTATCCTGACGCTATGCAGGTTCATGTCCGCTGTCAGAGTGCTTTACCTCATCAACCTCGTACATCACCTTTGTCTGCTTACACAGCCCTATAACTACTCAAAGTTTCTCTGTAAAGCAACCTTCAGGTAAATCGTTCGATATTTACACAACAGAGTGCAAACACTAAAGGACCACAAAACTGGAGTCATGAATTTGGTTCATAAGAATCCAAAAATATAACTGTGAACGGGGAAAATAAATTACTTCAGACTGATGCTTGCTCAGGTCAATTACAATTAATTTCAATAATTTGTAAAGTATTAAAGTGGTGAAGGAGATCTTTTATTTTGATGTAGGTAAATACCGAGTTAGACATTTAAACATTTAGTATATCTAAACATTTTAACAGAACGTCATGCAAATACCTCCGTTTTAAAGGTCGAATAATTCCAGTGAAGGAATGCAGAGGATCTGAGCTGTAATCTTGAGATGTACTTCTATGGAGTTGGATATTGAGATAAATGGGTAACATTCTGCCCTCACGCCTCCAAGGCTGGATCTTCTTATTGGATGCTGCGTCAGTTCTGTGATGGACCAGCATCCTGCCCAGGGTGTCCGCTACCTTGTTTGGGCCCTAAGCTTCCTGTGAAAGGCTACCAGCTTTACTGCAACAGTTAAAGAATGAGGGCTACTACTAATTACTGCAATATGGTACATTAATAATAAGGGTTAAGGAGAGTGTCATTTTTTTAGAGATGATTTGGTTGTCTCTTAAAGAATCTACAACATTGATCCAACTCCCCTTCATACCAGAGACAACCAATGTCCACTAAGAAAATTACATTGGTTACAGGTCATATTTTAATATTATGATGTGGTATGGAACTAATTAGTAAATGATTACTTCCTTAAGTATATGCCAAAAATATGTCAAATGGGAATTTGTAATGCTGCATTCTACAATGATAAACTATGTGTTAAGTTTTAGATATTTTCAGTTTTTAAGCCATTTAAAATGACTCAGAAGCAGTGTTTAAACTTTACACCTTCATTTGTTTAAATATAGATGATAGATGCTAAACACAATTCACAAAATTAAAATGCACAAATGACAGTCACTCATCCTTGTAATACTTACAGGTAATTAGTGACTAGGCCAATTACTGGCTGAAACCTGAGCCGTATCCCTGAGTCATTTCCATGACATGGTTCAGCAGATTGATCGAATGTCACCCATCGAACTCTTACAGTGATTCAGAAAGTAACCATTTACTCATCACATCGATAATAAAATAACCGTTTATTCATTGTGCTAATTTTATGGTTTCTTCAGCACTGACCTGCCTGGTTTTTGTTCATTTTTCACTGGGGTTTAAGGGAAAAGGGAAGAATGAATGAAGAAAGGATAGAAGAAAGGAACAGAATGGAGGGAGAGAAGGAGGGAACAAAACAGATGAATGGAAGGAAGAAAGAATGGAATGGAGGGAGGGAGGCAGTAAGGGAGGGAGGGAAGGAACTGAATGGAGGAATGGAAGGAATGGAGGTAGGAAAGGAAAGAATGGAGGGAGGGAAGGAAGGAACAAAACAGATGAAAGGAAGGAAGAAAGAATGGAATGGAGGGAGGGAGGCAGTAAAGGAGGGAGGGAAGGAACTGAATGGAGGGATGGAAGGAATGGAGGGAGGGAATGGAATGGCGGTAAAGCAACACTGAGTAAAGTGGGTAAAAGTCCAGAAATCTTTTCACTGATGGGAAATGGGCTCTTGCAGAAGGGACCTCTGGTCTGTCAAACTCGGTGACAACCAGACCCAAGAGCTCCCGCAGCCTGGATGGTTCTACCTGTTTGCTCTGAGCTGGCTTTCCCCACACAGCCCCAGAACGTCACTTTGCCAGGTGCAGTGACTCGTCTCCGACCCCCAGGCCAGGACTGATTACCCACAATGCCCATCTCTGCTCAATTCTCTCCTTCGGAAATGACGCAACTACACACTGCATGAAATAGAGCAATAGATTTACATAATAAAAGGTGCCTCGTTGAAATATGTTTGATAAGGGAAAACAGAATGTAACAATCTTTAAAATACTTCAAAGTGTAATATTTAATATTTTTGATATTTGAGATTTGAGGTAATTACAAGCATCTGATTAAAATGCATGAAAAGTGAATCTCCCCACACTCCAGACATAGGAAGAAGCTTGTGACTGAATGTGACTCTCAGGGCAGACGGAGCCCTGTCCATCCAGCTCCATTATCCTTTATTTGTACCTTCATAGTACAAACAAAGAAATAAAAAAAAAAAAAAACATGACTGGTAGAGTTATTGCAGAAGCTTATAGCGAAAACCTGGACACACACCGGAGCACTTAGCTGCTGCTGCTGCGTCTCTTAGCTTAAGATTGTGGCTGACAGTCTCAGCCCAAGAGCTCCATCGCTACTGAATGCTTCCAGCATCGACATGCATAAAAAACTCTCAAAGCACTTGTTATCCTAATGATGCCCGGCTCTAGCTGATACAGGTCGTCAGGGCAGATTACCCTTCTATCTTGGGAGCTGAGTGAAGGAGACGCCCCACTTTAGCATAAAGGTTTCTAAATCTTGTATTTGACCCTGGTTATTTTTCAGTCATCCTTGAAATAAGCTACCAGAGTCACAGTTGGACTATTTCATTTAGCATTTTGAATACAGAAATAGAATTTGTAACTGAGGCAGAGATTAGTTCTGCTGTCACTAACTTCCTAATAACCTGCGGAGAGTGCTTAGAGGAAGGACATAGTGCTGAACATTTTGTCTTTCTTTCAAAATATGTACGTTAATAAAAGTTAGCGTTGAGGAAGATTTGCAGATGACGGAGAGACTACCATCAGGAGGTGTCACTGGATGGCCCAGGGACAGGACAAATCCGAAACGGCTCCTGCCGTATTGGATTTCTACGTTTTTATGCGTCACCTTTCATAGAGCACACAGCGGAAATGTCATTGTTCTGTTACAAACACAATGCCAAGGCTTTGGTTTAGATTTTGGTTCGAGGCTATGGCCAAGGGCTGAAAAATAAGATTCTGGAGGAGGATCACACTTCATGACATACAATTTGGGTAAGACAATCCCAAAAACTCTTCCCTGAAAGATGAATCTCAGCGGGATGGAAAGATACCCAAGGTGTCTGCTTTACCAGATGGCATTATTTCGTGATATAAAATCAAGAATTTGTATCCCGCATCTTTGAAAGACTTGCCATAAAAATAAACACGAAGGCTCAAACATCGATATACTATATTATTTTTTCACAAGCTTTGCAAGTTGTCACTGTAATGTTAATAGTAATATTTCGGATTCTAATTTGGCAATTTTCTTTGTTTGTTGCCTGCTTTTTCAATTGAATTGCTTTATTTTGTGGTAAGAATTGCCTGTTCCCTGTTGCAAATGCCACCTCATGCTACACGGTTGATTCAAAAATAAGGAGCGGATAGTTGTTACCAGGACAACAGAGTCTCACTTTACCTCACAGCTCATTTCCAACCTGTTACCAAATCACTAAGTGCTGGGCCGCAGCTTCAAAGAGCAGAGACTGACACTGTTAATGTAATGAAACTGTACACTCATTTATTTAAAATGTAGTGTGTCAGCTTGAAGGTAAGAGGACCAATTTTTTTTACCCCCATGGCAAAATATCAACATCTCGGAGCTTCAAAGTTAGATTCCCAATATTTGCTCCTAGCAAAATGTCATAATAAAGATATTTTGGTTTTAAATAATAAAGAAAATACTGCTTTCATTTTTTTGAGTTTGTGATTTAAAAAATACTCCGAGAGTGGTTTTTTAGTAGCCTGAACCTAGGGAATTATCTTTTTTTTTTACGGACATTTTTACCTAATGCAGCTGAGGGGGAAAAGAGATGAATGGTAGACTATGGATACGTTAAGGAAGACATCTTCTGAACCACACTGCCATGCTGATTATTTATTCTTCTGTCAGCTCTTGAAAGCACTGGCTGGATCACTGCAATGCCAACCAGATGCAGAGGAACGAGCTAAAGTGTCTGGCATGTAAGCTGAGGGAACCACGTGACACGGCCCACAGCAGCCTACCACACAAAACAACCCCTGTCATAATGCACACGTTGCAATGCTCTTCTGCTAAGAACTGACGAGGGACATTTGTAAGAATCCGCTGCTCCTCGAAGGAGCAGGAGATTTCAAAGACGTGATTAAGGATATGTCAGAAACACGAACCTAACCTATCTCCAGGAATGTTGCAAAGATGTTCTTGATGCTAAAGTCAGGCCCCAAAGGACATTTCCTGATTCCAAGCTCTTTTCACATAGTAACAAATAAAGTTTTAGGTGAACGTGTGAATGAGGTCCATTGACATCAATCCATAGATGACTGCTTAATCAAGAAACCGGAAAAGTTACAATAGTTATCCTGCTGTAGATTATGTTTACCTGTCCGTCTATCTTCTATAATGATTCATCTCACACAGTCCCAGGATGCAACAGCGAACCTAGTCCATTGCACCAGAAAATTTTTATCTCTTGATTTCAGTTTTCAACATTATACTGTATATAATTAAACAAACAAAAAAAAAATAATAATAAATCCTCATATTAGACGTTATATGGAAAAGGTTTTTATATAATTTACACATCAAATACGTCAAACGTCAAATGGCTAAACCCAGTGACAGAGATAATGATGATTTTTAAACACCCATTTTCAGTCTATCTACTGTTCTCTGTGTCTCTGGTCCTCAGGTTGATGCTTTAAGAGGTAAATCAGTTATTTGAATTATTAATGGGGGAATGTTATGAATAAAATATGGTGGTATGGCAATGCGCAGCTGTTTGAATTATGGGCTTATGGGTAGATTTTTAGGGCTGTTGGACAGTGCTGTGTGCACCCATCTGGAGGGGACAGGAGGAAGGACCTGTGGGCAGTAACGTTCCCTCTCTGGATGGGTAACAGTGATGCAGGGTGAATCGCCTCTGTGCGGGCTGGGACAGGATAGGGGGGGTGAAGCACGGTGGCTGTGGGGAGGCCGTCCCGTGCTGTCACTGATCCCCTAGCCCTGACCCAGCCCGGTGCCGGCATCCTGTGGCTGGGCCAGATTTCGGTTCTCACAGCATCTAGGGGCACGGGCGTGCTCCGCCCAGTAACCCGAGCCTCGGATTTTGCCTCGCATCCACCCCCCGCTCTCTCCATATTGTTCCCCAATCCCCCTGGTAGCTGACACATTTTACTGCCATGAGACACTCTTGCAGCACATCTCGCCTGTTTCCTTGCCTCTAATTTAACACTGCCCACAAGAAGGATACTGCTTTTGCTATCCAGCCTGTTATCCAGCCGTATCTAATTTCATAATAATTAAACACTGTAAACTGAGCTGCTCTCTGAAGCGCTGCCATTTTTTTTATAGATTAATTTATAGGCATCACTGTAAAATTCATCACCAGCCATAAAATTTTACTTCCTGGTATTTGTCACACTGCTGCTTCCCTTTGGATTGCTTATAGCGTCGTTGTTCAGTGATGATCTGACAAAACATTCGTCTTAATCTTTCTGCGACTAGGATGCTGAAACAGGCTCCCAGAAAGACCCCTCCTACAGAATAATGTAACATTACTTATTTCCATTTCCTGTCCGTGAATAATTAGTGTCACAACCAAAAAACTTTTTTTTCCATTTCAGAAGTGCTTTGTCGTGAATGTGAAATAACAGCTTCTTTTGTTTATTTAACTTACAGTCCAGCAGAGCTATAGAACAGTGTAATCATGTCATTCACCTTGCCTTCTCTTGAGTGTGAAATACCTTTTTTCAACTACCACTCAAGCTGAGCTAAAGTAGTTGTTTCCAATATATGTACATTGTGACTGCTTGATTTCATTTTCACCCTTATTCACACAATTGATTGTCAAGTAAAGTTATTTGTAAGGAGAGTGATTTAACATAATCCACATTTTATGCAACTAAAATGGCTAAATTGCTCACTGCCGATGGGGTATATATTTTCCCAGCAGTAAAAGCAATACAAATACTGGCAATTGGTTGCAATGAGACTGTTGCTATGGGTTACAACAACAATTGTGTTAATTCTTAGATTTTAATCCTTAAATTTCTTGAGGCTTCCAAATACATGCTTTTTAGTTTAATTGGAATTCATTTTGATGCTGCAGTCTTACAAACATTTAAACATAAGAATGCTAAATAGCTAAATATGGCGAATGTGCATGTAAGGTTAATGATTCGCCTGCCTCTGCCTCTGTCTGATGTGTGGAGGTTGACCACTTTGAACAAATATCTTTTAAGGACGAGGCTGCTTTTCATAGGCAAGCTGGTAATTGTAACATCGGAGAGATTTAGTCAGATTAACCTGTTTTTACAGTGTACTGAAAGTATATTGAAAAAAAAACTAAATCACTGACCCAGTTTGAGTTGTGATGCAGCATATTTTTATAACATTTTTGTGGACAAATATTAGTGATAACTGTGAATCCATAGTTGGTAATTAAAAATGTTTTTATGTTATTTTTAGTAGGCGTGTTCTCGTGATGTCCTGTGATTGGTTGGCGCCCCTTCTCAGGTTGCTCCCTGCCTTCTGGGATAGTCTCCAGACCCCCGCAACCAGCACAGAACAAGCAGCTAAAAATTAGGGATGAATGGATGGATGGATGCATGCATGGATGGATGTATAGATGGATGGATGTGCTCATAAAATTTACATTAGTACAGTTTTGAAGGGTAGGGCAAGCATAATCCTTTTTGATGTAAAATCCTTTCCGATGTAAAATCATTTTCATTTCAATTAGTTGAATATAGCATAGCCATAGAATGAATACTTGAGTGTATTGAATATGGGTGCTTATTCAAACCCACCATCTCTGTCTGTTTTCATGAGCTGCTTCTTCATGAATGCATGCTATGTGTGTGTGTGTGTATGTGTGTGTGTGTGTGTGTGTGTGTGTTGAGTTGGGGGGGGGGTTATGAATATATTACATCGTGGGGACCAAATTTTCCCACCATGTGATAAAAACCTGTTATTTTGACATCGTGGAGACGTTTTTTTAGTCCCACAAAGGGAAACCAAATTTTAAAAAAAATCTGTGACTGCAGTCAAAAAACTCAGAATGTTAAAAGTTTAATATTTTGTCTGGTTGCTTATAGTTAAGCTTAGGGCTGGGTGGGGGTTAAGGTTGTTATAGTTAGCGTTAGCATTTTTCCCATAGAAATGAATGAGCGGGTCCCCATAAATATTTGTTTACCCGACATGTGCATGTGTGTGTGTGCATGTGTGTGCGCATGTGTGTATGTAAGTGTATGTATTTTTGTGTCTGTCAAAAGTTTTACTTGCTTGTCTATTAACTGGAATGGAAGTTGGTCTGAAGGTGACACCACAGAACTGCCTGTAAACGGATGGTTGCTAGTTGGAATTCCACGGTCAGCAGAATGATGCCATCATTGGGCACCTGAGCAAGGCCCTAAACCCCCAGTTGCTCCAGGGGTGCTGCACACTGCCTGACCCTGCACTGATCTGCATGTGCGATTCCAACTGTCCTGCACTGTCTCCAGACCTCACTCCCATGGAGGTTACGTCCTGGATGAACTGTTCAGAAGAGACAAAGTATAGCAACCCGCAGGCACCCTACATCGCTGCCGAATGCTCCAGAAGACTGGAACAACATGTTGGATGATTTTCCGCAGAAATCAAATGCCTTGTGTTTGTCTAATTCATTTAAGACAAATGGAGCCTCGAGATTTAGAGAATTTCAATTTCTTGAAAACTTCTTTGATACTTGTGTTTTGTTTTTTATATATTTTTATTAGTTTTATATTTTGAAGTTTATACATAAATATATATGATGTAAAGCGTTGTCTAAAAACCTGGTTGCCAGTACGTGTACTCAAACATTTTTCTGGTCCTGTTTGTGCACATGGGTAACGCATGCGAGGTGTATGCGTGCGTTCACATAGGTGAATGTTTTTTCTTCGTGGCGAATGGGGAAGAGCAGCACTTTGAACCTGGCTCAGGTGACAGTGACTCCACCAGAAAGGCAGAAGTGGCCTTAAGCCCCCCAGGCCTCTGGGGAGGTGTCTGGTTGACCAGAGAGATCAGCCTTGGCATGTGATAGCTGGAGGATGGTCTTTCAACAATGGAGAGGTACTGCTGGAGTATACGGCGTGTTTTTTTATCATACGACATATAATCCTGTTCATAAACCTAGATCCTTCAAGTACTTACTTATACTATATATGGCACAGTTCTTCAGAAAGTGAAGTTTCGCATAACATAAACAGCGGCGATGCAAACATCTACTTGACACTTTGCGGGTAATTACTTAGGAGGCGGTGAGGCGGTTGAACACACCTTTCTCGTTATCGGCAAATTCAACGGGCCCACGCGGTTCCGCTGGTTTGTAGCCACCCGGCCACATTTATATTTAAATATTTCTGTTCAACGGACTTGTCAACAAGGCGCAAAGACAAATGAAACATGGCGGGTGGCCTGTTGACTTTTGTTATGTCACACCAGCCTTTTGTTTGATCACCACCACAGGCTAGCTGCACTAAATAATTAAGGTCGGTGGGCATCCCCTGGGGCCCAGGCCCCCTTCGTGCAGATGGTGACCTGAATTATTCATGGTACAATATGCAGGTAAAAGAGGCCGGAGGGGGGGATGTTGATGTTTATCTGTCCAGGGGTTGCTGCTCTTTATTAATTTTCGGATGCGACGGACATCCCACTCATAGTAATCTGAACTTGTACGCATCACTTGTTACTTTTACTTTAAATAAGCAGTAATCTCCTATCACATTACAAGACACAGAGACTTGGCATGTTTATTTTTTAAAACACTTGTCACCCTTTAAACGTGCCTGGAAACAATACCTGCAATGAAAGATTAGACCTTCAGCTTTAAATGAGGCTGCCGGATAAGTAAATGTTACAGACTGGCTGTTCAGCTGCGTTTTTTTCTGGCACCTTAATAATCTCTGTAGTCAGGTGAGTGAAGACAGGCAACAAGGAGTCGTCTGCAAGGCCTGGAGGAGACAGCTGACGGTGGCCCAGGCCTGCCTCTTAGGTCTGCCATATGGACTGCTGATCGTTAGATTCACAGTAGGGGAAATTTCCCATAATGCCCTGCCCGCTCCTGAGCTGAGCACTGCTGGTGTTTACAGTGTCGGGCTTCTCCACAAGCTAAAATCATGATGGGTATGTTTGTTTTGATGGATTGGTTTTGGTGGCACACAGACTCTCGTCGTCTAAACATGTTCTACTTCCCTTTCATTTCTTTGGCAGGTAGACTGTGTTCCGTCTGTGCCTGTCTGCCTGTGCAGCCGTGTTGGGTTTGTTTTTCTTATAATTCCCTAATTCCTTTCCGTATCAAGTTAATAAAACCAGTTCTGTCATATACCAGTACATCCCACTTGTCATGAGGATTAATACATGTAAAACTAATTAATTGTGAAGACATGCTTCCTGTCTTCAAGCCCATGACAGCCAAGCATCAGCAAACCTTTCTCACGTCCGTGTTAATAAATCAATTTCCATTGGAGTTATTTTTGCAATTAGATCATGGACACAATTATTTAATAAAGCTAAGCAGCTTTAAAAAATAATAATAGCAACAATATTAAAGGCTTTATAGCCAAATGGCACATTACAAATTAGCTTAATTATAGCTGGCTGTTAAAATCAGTAGACATGATTCATTTATGAAGAGAAATTAGTCCAAGGTGCCCCTGTTCTGGCTTCATACTTCACACATTTTCAGATCAGAATAACATGATGCAACTATAGTTAAGCTATTTAATGGATCACTGGCTCCTTCAGTCAAACTGTAGAATATAAACCCATGCTTAAGTAATTTCCCCTTAACAAACACCTGACACTCGACACCTGATGCTCTTATATAATTTTATATCAAGACTGGACTGGCCACCTTACATACTGAGCATTTTCCCAGTGGGCCAATAGGTTTATGGACCAGCAAATGACCCCAATCACCCACAATCAGCACAATTCATCTGTAGAATTTGTTGTGAATTTGTGTTTGTGGTGGGTCTTTTATTGGCAAACATCCTGGCCCAATTTTTAGTTCCAGTCCAGCCCCACTTTATATCAAATAAAAGGACTGCTGCAAGGGTACAGTAGCCCTACTGCTACGCAAAAATAACTAATAACAGCATCAGTCATGCCAAGACAGTACCAGTGTAATAGTTTAAAAATGCAGAGAGATTCATCTTTTCCCATATAATGTCAAGGTCAAATATGTAATTAACTTTTTGCCAGAAGAACAAAGTTATATTGCCATGTTTTCATTTCATTGCTGACTTCTGATTCCAACATGAAATGCATGCACAATCAAACAAACAACTGAATGAATGAACGAATGAATGAATCAATGTCCAGGGAGTTGTTTTTTTTCTTTGCCAGCAAGATCAGACTGTTCTTCTTATTACCTATCTTTGAATACCTCACCAATGTTCTCTTCCAGTTATGAATGAACAGTAATAGAAGTCTCCAGCATTCAGATCAAACTATTCGTCTAGCAGGTCAGTGGAACAGTAGCGTTCTCCAAGTTGCAGCGTCCCTGGAGAGACAGCGGATGGTGAACCATTAGGTGGGCCAGGCATAAAAGAATGCATCTGCCTCCGTCCTATGACTGACTGTAACTGGAACAGGGTAAAACCCACCAGTGAATGGATCCCAAACTATTGGCTTGCCACCCATTCGAATCCTGTGACGGTCGGTGGCTTTGCAACCAAATCCTCGGCGGAAATGGTCGTCAAAGCACGCAAATACGGACCTGAGACAGCAGTCTCACCACCCACTTTGGCACCAGGCTCATCTCCATCGCTGAACGGTAGTGTGTTCAAGTTTCCCTGCACGCTACGCAAACCACTTCCTTACAGACTCGCAGTGCTTTCGGTTATGGAAATCTGGTGTCTGATCTCTCAGAACGGCAACAAGACGGCTTGTATTTCAAGGAAAACAGACACGGTCAAGCACAATGTTAAGCTGGATAAGAATGAGATAAAGATTTTCACTTGCTTCAGGCATTGCCTGCACTCCCGTAAATAACATGAGACCCTTTTTTCTATTTCATATAGGTAATGATAAGTTCTTATTTTTTAACATGGTTGCAAAATGAACAAAAAAAAAATTTTCCCCCGAATTAAAATCCTACTTAATGATCCCCTTAATTAAAGCATTTAAAGAAACAGTTTAGCACAATCTTGATATATATATAATATACAGTACTGCGCAAAAGTCTTAGGCAGGAAATGAAAATAATGTTTAGATTATCCTCATGTTGGTGTAAAACTATGATATTATGCCTGTCAAAGTGTCAGCTTAGCCATTTCAAAACCTCTGCTAAAATCATCCTAGTATTTGCAGCGACCGTCCAGTGCAGCCATGTATTTTCTAACTTGGCCACTAGCACACCTCATACAGCTAGTCAATCTGTCACTGACTTTTTAAACCAACATATTTAATTATTTAATTGAGCTGTTGGTGAAATTTAACAAAATCATGGAACGGCTGAGGTGCCCCTGAGGAGACGTTTGGGAACTGAAGCGGTGTTCATCTAGCCATCCAACTAGATAACAGTAACTTTAGAAAACAGAAATTATTACTAGTTTGTATTGTGTTACTCTTAATTTGCACATGTTCTAATGTAAAATTGTGTTTTTGCACACTACTGTATATAATAAAAAATGCCAAAGTCAACTCGGTTCCGTTCAGAAGTGTTTACGATTGTAATTCGAAAAACCATCAGAAAGCATTTTAGATCATTTATCGGCCATTTATCGCCCGTAATTCTCTTAATGTTATTATTCTTGAATTCCATGAGTAATCTATTTTTAAACATACAGATTTAATGTAGGGAATGCACAAGTATTACTATAACATGAAGAACAGCTTCGATATTTACATGTGAGGTCGGTTGTCTAAAGGAAATTATGTGCAATTGATATGAAAATATAGAATTTCAATTCTAACGGTATACGTACAGCAATTAAAAATGTTGTCCAGTATATCTTGATGACTTTTTCACTTATCCAAATATTAGACAAAAGAAGCATCCATTAGAGAAACTCTTAATAGCTACATCTGCTTGTGTTTTGTATAAATGTAGGCCTACATATTATGGACATATTATGGCTCTTATAATGGTATGTTTTCTTTTAAAAAAATAAAGCAGTAAGCTACTCAACAGATTCAGGTACACCGAAAAAAGATTTTTTAAAGTAGATTAATTCCACTGCAACAGCATTCACAAAGACAAAATTCTGTGTAGAGTATGTGTGGGAGATCACCTCGGTAGCAAATCATGCTCTCCGGCAAATATGAAATGGAGCATGAATCAGTACTCCGGTAATCTTACAGTACAGTGCTCAGCTTCTGCACGCACGGCCGTATCCTGTTTCCCTGCAGGTCAAAATGCCATGAGAATTAAAAATCCAGGTGAGGTGAACTTACATCCTGAGGTTGGGGCAGAGGTCTGCGATCACGTTTCACTGCCGATTACTCAGCGACTCGTCACTCGCTTGTTACCACAGCGCTGATCAGGCAGTTGATCTCTTAGACCTATTACCTTCCTAACCTTTTAAGCACTCTGCTCTCTATAATACATTTCCACTTGTTTTAGGTGTGTTTTAACTAAAGCTCAATATCCTCTATTTTATAAATTGTACACACACCGGTCAGTACTTACAAGACAGATTAGCCCTTGGCCCCATAAACCTTAGGTGAACAGATGCCATTAGCGCTAACCTTATCCCTATTACTTATAGAAAGTATTTAAGAGCTTGTCTGACTAGAAAATCAGGGTATCCGGTGACGTAGCCTGCATCCAGTGTCTGACAGCCATATATACAGGTAATCTGAAATTAACAACATGTTTTTTATGAAATTCCAGTTTCATAAATTTCTTATCGTTGATGTGAAATCCTAGCATCCCAAAGAAGTTTAAAGACTGCAAAACAAGCATTTAAACCAAATTTCGATAAGATGGATTTAAATCAGTTCTGGCAGACAGACAGACAGACAGACAGACAGACAGACAGACAGACAGACCCGAGACTTCTTGGTTCTTCAGCACTGGAATTATGTTGAAAATATATTGCCAAGTCCTTCTGTGTTGTGTTCACTTGCAATTTGATATCAATACGTTTGGTCACATTTGAAGCACTGACTAACATTACTATGATTATGTATTTGATTAATGTTACGATTAATACTTCTAAGCTTGTTCACCTCATTCAGGTTGGGAATCCCCACACATATGGACATTTACTGAAAATCAGGGTACCTATTATGAAAATGATGTACTTCTTTCATTGGCCTCAAGGCTGTATGTGCCGTGGTAAATTTATATAAAGATATTTCTGTCTATACACACATATGCATACTGTATAGAAGAACACACTTTACCTAACGAACTACACTATCTATCACACACACATACACACACACACACACAGTCACAGGGCCTAACAGATACACAGTTACAACTCTGTATCATGTATGTATGTATCATCAAATCTAAAAAGAGTGCATATGGGTTAATTTAACATCTATTTTGATAGCACTGTTTTCAGGAAACTGCATCACAGCAGGTACATTTCTGTTAAGGTTTGGCTGTGTGTGATGAAAACCTGTTATTTCTGACGTTGTGGGGACCATTTTTTTCAGTCTCAATTTTATTAAATTCTGTAACTGCAATCAAAAAGCTAAAGATGGCAAAACTTGGTTACTTATGGTTAAGGTTAGGGCTGGGTGGTGGTTAAGGTTGTCATATTTGGATGTTTTCCCCATAGAAATATATGAAGAGTCCCCAGAAAGATATAATTACAAACCTGTGTGTGTGTATGTGCGTGTGTGTGTGTGTGTGTGTGTGTGTGTGTGTGTAAACAGGGCTATATCAGAAGAGGTCCTTTACCTGGAGAGAGATAGCACGCTGTTCTGTGCTTCCCTCTAGTGCCCATGCTAGTCCATGTATAACACTATACAATGCAATACAGTGAAATACTACCAGCAGTAACAGCCCATGCTTGGAAGATGCCTCCTTGTTTAAAATTAATAAAATTGGTAAGTCTTTTATTTTCTTCCTGTATTATTTCATTTAATTGAGGAAAACTTGTACACGTTACACATACAGGTAATAGGCCCAGCATGGAAAGTTACATCCTGGTGAACACTACAGTGTTCAACAAGCACTGACAGCGCCCCCTACCACCCCCCAACCGCCTCCCCCCCCCCACCCTCCAGCCCCCGCCATCCCATCCAACCACTTAGTTTATGGAGAATCCCGTGAGACTTTGTAGGTTTTTCAGACACCCCTGTATGTTAATTCCTCAGCTACTGTAAGCTCTCGTCTGCAACCAATATCCTAGCGGCCAGGCAAGTGAATGTTGTTCGGGGCAGTTGGGCAATTAGAGCCGCAGGAGGAACATTTGTAAGGAGAGTGTCACGGAGGAGGAGAAACGCCGGGGAGCCGGTTGTAATGTCAGCTGAAGTGGACGGCACCTCGCCACAGCACCTGCGTACAAAGACGCTCTAGGCAGCCCCCCTCGTACGCGGCAGCCTGTGGGATCCAGCAGTTTTGCATGAAAGCAAGGCTGAAACAGAATCTGAAAATTGCACAGCAGAAAGAGAGGGGGCAGCTATCTGAGGGCTCCAGCTGAAACTCCATAGCTGGGGTAGGGTTTCCAGCATGTTCTTATGGCAGGGTCAGCTGACCGCAGCCCTTGGGCCCCATTGGCCGCCCCCCGTCTAAAATCCGTAATGATGTAACCAGAGTGTGTGGGAACCAGAGCTCAGTAGCACATTGTGTGATAAATGCTACTTTCCCACTCCTTGCTCGAGACTGGATGAGAATTTAGTAAGTTTCCTTATTGCTGCCACCCGTTATCGAGAAATCCTACCTGGCTGTTCGTTCAGGGCTGTGCTTTCGGGCCTGCCTGCTTCCTGCCAGTACAGCAGCACCGCATGCTCACTGGCATCATCAGAACAGAGAGACATCGCAGATCATTGCTGCCCTATTGATAATAGCACTTGGTCATTCACTTACTCTACTCCTCATTTCGTAGCCCTGCTATAACATACTCTTATTCTGTCAAGCACATAACTTCATATACGCCGTATTAATTTTCTGTTACATTATATTTTTAAAATGAAGGTTAATAAATTAGAGGCACAACATGAATGATGCGACTGTGATACAGTGTCTGTGTAATTACAGGGCTGCCTTGTGTCCTGACTGTGCTCTTCCTCATTGGCCAATACAGGAGCTCTAATTAGCTGTAATTAGTTGACACTCTGGACAGTCATGTTACCTTTTTCAGCTGAGTGTTGGTTAAAAAAAAAACAGGTGTTCCATTTGCCTCCAAATGCCCTCTGTCCATATAAATGAACTATAACTACATATCAAGTGAACATGTATATATTATGCTTTTAGAATGTAAAAGAATGCGAAAAGTTTTTATCTGGAAACACAGCGAATTATATATTTTTTCATGAGCCTGCATATAGCAAGAATGCTTAAGTGTATTTCAGAATTCTGATTCTTGTTCATCATCCATCTTCCAACCATAAGGTTTTTCCAGAATGTGTGGATGCAGTACATGTGTTCTAGGATTGATCTGGGGTCTTGCCACTTCCACTGGCTGAGGTCTCTCCTGAATGCTGATTGGATGGCTCAATTGACGAATTCATAACATCAGCAGCATGTGAAAAATAGACCCAAAGTATTGCCCACCATTATTTCACTGGGTGTGGTTTAACAAACTATGTTGGTGACTTTTTAGTTTTATTTTATTTTTAATGAAGGATTTATTTTTTAATAATTCAGTGTCAGGGTTTTGCATTTGATTTTTTACTTAATTTTTTTTGCTTTAATTTTGCCGAGTTATTTTGTTGATGGAGTTTTTGTGTAGAACGGTGGTGTGGTTGAAGGTGCCGAGGTGCTCACAGAAAGCAAAAATTTCTGCATATATCTTCCATTTTCTTTTTATTTAGAGTCATTATTTTTTTTGACTAACTCAGTTATGTTCTTGTCATTTTGCTATTAACTGCGATTGTAATCAATGACTCCCAAAGGGATTCTAAACACAAATGTTTGGTGTTTTATGTCACTGCAAAGGTGTTACTCATTAAATGGACTTTTTAACACAGTTCTAGATCTGTAATTTGGGTTTCAGTTTATTACTACATGAAATTCATGGTTTGCTTAAAACTCTTTGTTCCTTCTAATGTGCTATTTGTTTTTGCAAACAAATGAATAAGGTAGTGATTTTTGTTATAGACCCAATACATTTGCAATAGTTTTACTGAATTACGTTTTTACTGAAGCGCCCCAAACTTTCTGTGAGCACTATGCTCACCAATGGTGTCTTTGCTTATTACTCCCATAGGCTCTGTCTAGGCCTTTTACTGCCCATGTCTACAGTACATCTTTCCATCCTTTGCTTTATATGCTTTTGTTCATGAGGTTTATAGCTATTGTTGGGGTTTATTCAATTTTCCTTTTCTAGAATGACATCTTTGTCTTGGAATCATGCTTTTTTTGTGGCATTGATTCTAGATGCCCAAGATGCAGAAGAGGCACCTGTATAGGTGTCTAGCCCTGTATAGCCCATGAACAGGTGTATAGCCCTGTATAGCCCATGAACAGGTGTATAGCCCTGTATAGCCCATGAACAGGTGTATAGCCCTGTATAGCCCATGAACAGGTGTATAGCCCTGTATAGCCCATGAACAGGTGTATAGCCCTGTATAGCCCATGAACAGGTGTATAGCCCTGTATAGCCCATGAACAGGTGTATAGCCCTGTATAGCCTATGAACAGGTGTATAGCCCTGTATAGCCCATGAAGATGCCTTCACCTGTTTACCACAGAAAAATGACCCCACCAGGTCATGCTTATGTACTTGGGCTCACATACATGCCTGTCCACCTATCCATCCATCCATACCCCTCATCCTATTGGGAAGTTATGGGTGCCAAGACAAACCAGGACAGTGTGCCAACCCAGCGCAGGGCTCACTCACACACCATTCACACTTATGGGCATTTTGGATCAGTACTTGAAAGAGATTTTTAATCCAATTAAGGAAAAAAAATAATCTGAACATTCTAGTTTTTATTATTAATGCTTAAAAGGCAGTAAAATCCCATAAAGTAACTTTTAACAATACCAGAGTATTGTACTGTAATATTGCACTGACAGGTCTGTTCTTTTCCTTGGTCCTTAAATCACTGTGACGTGGTCTTCCCTGTAACAGCCATCCATCCATCCATCGATCCATCCATCCATCCATACCTACTTGTCCTAATAGCCAATAGAAATAAGAGCCTCCAATGTTTCTGCTCATAAGTGAGGTACCATCACACCAGAGTGTATTTTGATACATGCATGCATGTTACTTCTCATTTCTCTTGGTTACCCTTTATGCTGCTTCCTTTCTCATTTTTTTATGTTTTTAGCAGGCAGGTGGGATTTTGCATGGTTAGTGATTAATTTTAAAAAGATTATTTTCAAATTGAAGGGAACTTAAGGATTAAAAGGGAAAGTTCACACTGATTGTTGTTTATTGTGAGCAGACATAACCACAAAAACCATTTTTTAAATAATTGTTTAAATTAATAATTTTCCGTGATGTTACTTAATAACACCTACTAAACCAGCAAATAATAAATACTAAATATTACAAACTCCTGTTAATGTACAACAGAATTAGAACCAAGCTAGCAGAATGTGAAGAGATTTTCACATCTACTCAAAGTACTTTTTCAAAAGGGCTTGCATAGAAAGCAGTTGATTGGAGAGAATATGGCGTCAGAACATTGAGTTTATCCTAATTTGTGTTCTGGACTATTGTTTACCCATAAAATCATTAATCTAAGCAAATGTCAAGTAAGCATGTTATCTGCAAGGGTGAGAGCCCAGCCAGGGTGACCCTGAAAGGGTTAAATCAAGCCCCTTCCGCTGCACCCCAAGCCTCCGCCTGGAAATGGGAATGCGGCCGCCTCTCTGGCCTCCCCCGATGCTGCTACGCGCAGTAGCGAGAGCAGGGCGCACCGGGGCGGCCAGCTGAGGGACAGGGGTCACTGTGAATGCATTTTCCGAGCCCACAGCGAGGAGCCGGCCATGCTGAGAGGAGCTGGCCGGCACTCGGACACCTGCTCATTAACATTGCTAATTAGCAGCCATTAATCAGGCCTGTGTGTGTGTTTGTGTGTCTGTGTGTGTCTGTTTGTGTGTGTGAATTATGTTTATATTACAAATATACATGACCAAATTTCTCCCACAATGTAATAAAAACCTGCTATTTTGACATTGCGGGGACCATTTTTTAGGTCCCCACAATGGTCATTTTCAGGTCTTGCTTTCTTACTTATGGGTAAGGTTAGGGCTGGGTAGGGGTTAAGGTTGTCATGTTGGGAATAGTTTCCCCACAGCAATGAATGGAGAGTCCCCACGAAGACATAATTACAAGCCTGTGTGTGTGTGTGTGTGTGTGTGAGAGAGAGAAAGAGAAAGAGAGAGAGCGTGTGTGTGTGTGTGTGTATGTTTGGGTTTGTGTGAGTCACAAGCACGGAGGACTGGCTCGGAATGTAAAGATTGTTCCTCAAGTTGATATGGAGCAAAGTTAGACAACATTTGGCAAGTTGAGCACAAGCCTGGTGGAGGTGTAGGATTAGAACTGCACAACAATCAGATACAATCAATAATCACTCAGTTAAGCCACTGTGTTTAAAGTAGGCACTTTACAGTAAAATGAGATGTAAGTTTTGCCTGTCATTACTTAAAGGGCTGGCAAGCAACTCAAAAAGCATAAAAAATGAAGATATTTGAAACTAAGGTGCAGAAGGAAAAACAACAGCTGGACGATATCTAATAAAAATGTTTAGTTGCTCTGCAATGGGTTGGCACCCCATCCTAAGTTATTCCCTGCTTTGCCTCCATAAGCTCTTAACGCTTATGACCCTACATCAGACAAGCCGGTTCAGGAAATGGATGGATGGATGGATGGAAAATGTTTATTGAAACCATATACAAGTCACATAGCTCCTTAGAATAAAAATGTGTTTAATTAAATAGAATAAAATACTAAAATGTAAAATTCACCAAAATTATGTTCATCATCATCATTATCATCATAAAAAAAAATCCATTTTGTGTGGAGAATTTGTGTATAGGGGACAATGGCATGCCATGTCACTTATGTAATAATACAAAACACGCATTATTATATTGTGTATATAGCAATGTCAAATAAAAATTCAAACAAACAAACAAAACACATTTAACAAAGTGCTAGTACAGAAAATACAGTTGCAAAGTACAAATCCTCGGGCTTTACAGTCAATGGTAATTGAAATCGCAGTGGAGTTAGCGCTGGGTGATTACCCTGCACATTAGCATTACATGCCTGAAACAAAAAGAAGTGTGCAGCATTTATTTAGAGGGTCGACTTTAACACAGGTTGCCTTTGAATGAGCTAAATAACGCAGGATTAGATGGACTTTGCTCTTTTTGTATGCTAATCTTTTTTTCTTTGTAGTGCTGTGCAAAGATTGACGAAGAAACAATGTTTACTGGGGTTCCACACAATTCTAAAGAAGGAGTATAAATAATCAGGTAGATACTTAAGCATGTTTTCCAATAAATACCATAAAGAAATACTTCTCTGAGAAAATATAACAAAAGTCTACATTTTAAGTGATGTTTGTCATTGTGCAAAAATCTTTGTGTCCTTAAACTGATTTGACCACATAAACTAAATATTTTAATTTCCAATAGCCAATTATGTGTAAATCAGCATTCACTTTGCTCAACTGTATTATTAGTATTAAGTAATATTAAAGACCTATTAACCATTATTTTGAATATTAACAAATTTTACAATATACAAACAAAGCCTAACATGTCTGAACAATGTGGCATGATTTTGTACATTTCCTGGGAAAGCTAGAAGCCAGGCGCACATTACAATGAGCGACTGAGGGAAGCGCTGGCAACGAATCATGCGAATGGAGTACATTCTTCCGTTTTTCTCATGACGGATCGCCTCTGAAGCTAGTGAGGCGAGCTGCGAAAATGCTAATGAGCGGGATGCATCAATGAGCTGTGTCATCCCTGGGGGCTTTGAAACGGGGCAGCAGGGACCCTGCTAGGGGCACAAGGATTCTGTTTAGAGGGTGACAGCTTAAACCCCAGGCCTCATCGCTTCCAACGCATTCCTCCGGTTCCAGCAGGAATTAAATCCAAGATGTATTGGAGTAGGTGAAAAACAACTTAACCCAACATCCCAGTCCAGCGTTTCTTGTGTTTTATCCAAGAAAAATCTGTCAACTCCTTTTTTTTTTTTTTAATACAAGGAAGTTCGCCTCATGTTTGTTAGTTTCTTCAGATCTGCATTATGAAATTAAGGAAACTCACGGGACATCAGTGTAATAAAAAACACTTTAATAAGTGCTAAACTCTAAATGTCAAGTTTTAATATTATATTCAGAAGACAGATAAAATTATAAAGCTAATAATTTGACTTATTAATACAGCTCTTTGAAGACAAAGCAGTGACTTACGAAACATGAAAAGTTCAGAGCGACTTAAGGACAGAGTTAAACTCGTTCCAAAAAAAAAAAAAAAAAAAAAAAACGCCGGAAATTGAATGGGTCGAGCGGAAGGATTGCGGGGCGACGTTCTCCGAAAGGCCTTTCAGCCGGGAGGTATTTACAGCCAAGCACACGGTGGATGATAAAAACTGCTTTAATTATCAGTCTGCTGAGTGAGACCTTGGAGGGAAAAGCAGCGGCTCGCAGACAATAAGCCTCAGCGCGGGCAGCTCCCTTGCCAGACTCCATCTCGAGTTGTTGACCATGCCAGCAGAACAATACGAAGCTGGCGAATTCCCCTCGCGCCGGTGTGTCCTTGGGTACGCACGCACATGGAGAGACACGGGACAAAACGTCTTGCCGCGGCTGTACGCCTAGCTACATATAACTAATTAACGTTGGTGGCCCATTTGTGAAGGACGTTGCCGCTCAGAGGGTAGCGGGCCCCGACAGCTTGCATCGCAGTAATTACAGTGTGAATTGCATGATGGGATTATTTGAAGTGCTGGGGGGGGACGGGGGGGGCGCGTGCCTCATCTAAAGTGCCAAAAACAGCTGCTTGTGCAGCATATGCACCTGCTTCCGACCAACTGTTCTTACGTTGTCGTCTGGACCGAGTTGTGGTCTTCGTGTCTTTTTATGTGTCTTTAAGAAAAAGGAAAGAGGAATGATTAATGAAGTAGGACAACTGAAGTCATAGCGAGTTGTGCAAAATGTCGATTAAAATCGTGCTGACATTGTACTGGGCGCATAATCATTCTTAACAGACATATAAAATAACTTGGTCCCACTTTGGTGCCTACAGTATCTTAAACGATCCCCATACGCCACTTCTGCACAATATCCTCCACAGAATATATAGGAAAGAATCAACATCACAACTGCCAAGCAGCTCTCGCGCATTGAACCGGAGGTACAAAGCAAAGAGGGAGCTGCTCAGTACTAACAAGAAAGACACCGGCACAAAAAATAGATATAACGCTCGCTGCTGCCCCCTTCTGGCCAAAGAGATTGAAGTGCAACATCCTGTGGTTAAGTTACATTTTTAGGGTTTAAACCTATTATATAATGTACCCGCTAACGAAATAAATGGGCACTCACTTCAAGACCTCAAGGAATCATTTTATGGATCATTTGTATTTTCAAGTCAACTAAGGATTAGAGGTGCATAACAGAGATTAGTCACACCTGCGCTGGGTGGTTTATAGCATAAAAATAAACATGAGGGAATTGAATGTCTGGTGAAGGTAATGAAAACACTTGGCTTGTTCACTTCTTTTAATTCCAAGATTAATTCTGAGATGCATATAATTGTTATATATCACATATGTTTTTAATATGAACATATCATGATCAAAAAGGATAATAATGAATGAATAAAAAACAATTAGAATTTCCCCAGGTGTGTATAAAGGCATGCATTTGCTCTTAATTAACAATGTATACTATAGTCCGTGAGGAGACAGTGAATTTAATTAATAAATATAAAAAAGCTTATTCCCTTAGTTTACTTTGTGTAAATTAAGTGTAATTAGACACTATCAAAGTACTTCAATTGCACATAATCAATTATTTGCCACTAATTATAAGCCTTGGCATAATGACAGCATAATTTGAATTAGCAGAGGGTAATTCATCGATGTTATCTTCAAGTTTAGTACATACAATTGCAGTAGACATCTACCGAAGGCGTCACTCGTAACTGCAAGAATTCTCTGTGTCTCTCATGTATAACTCCTCAAAACATTAGACGTCATCCAGATTTTTTATTTCTGAATGAACAGTACAGGTTCCTGCCTTGGGACACAGAAGGGAACCACAGACAGATAGATATTCCTATGGCAATATGGATGATTAGTTTTGAGTGTTTTTTGCATAAATCTAAGATCAGAATGTGAATATCTTGTGAGATGGAAATATTTCATTCATAGCTTCTAAACAAAGATCAGAAGAAGAAAAGATGTAGGTCAATATAATGGGAAACGTATGGGGGGGGGGGGGGCAAAAAACTAGCTACAGACTTGGAGCAGGAAGGTACTAAGAGCTTCAGCTGGGCGGGTGCTGCACCCCATGTGCCACTAAGGGGGCTGGCAAAATAACAGAAACACCACATGAAAAGGAGTTTTAACTTTGAAGTAATTAAACCACAATTATAAATACAGCTACAAAGGTGAGTAGCATTAGTCTGAATGCCAATTACCAGTATTTGTCCCCTATGAATAGCTCTTTTCCGTGTGTGTGTGTATGTGTACAAAAAATTTAAAAAAAAATTAAAAATTTTGTTGCACTTTCTCAACAGAATGTTCAGATAGATGGTATGCATAGCTTGGGTCCTTATTGAGCTAGTATCGGAAAAATTCATCGCAGCGTCTTAAAGCACTTATGTAAGTCACTCCGGCTAAGGGCGTCTGCCAAATACTGTAAATGTAAATGAACAAGGTCTGACAATCAGCATTATGACATACAAGTGTTCTAAGGTAACATGAGGTGTGTGACAGGGTGTCCGAATTGCAGGTGCAAAAAATAATAACTTAATGTGTCAAGGGGAACAATCTCAAAAATCACGACAGCATAGGCCAAACATGCAAAACATTATTGGCAAATAGCAACAGCGATAAATGCCATGAAATTGGGCCTCAAAAATGACCACAGAACTGAATCAGCCCCTCTGTGAACTAATCTAAAAAGCCATACATTGTGAACTTCAATAATCGGGAATTTACTGCAGGGGTGCTGTTTGGGAATACTTGTATACATGACCCACTGCACAAAAACGCATCACCTGGACCCCAGTGCCATGGAAAAAAGTAATATGGTGTAATGAATCAACTTTTTCCAATATCCGGATGTGTGACCAGGTTTTCTTCTTGATGAACAGTCCAATATCTCACCACATGCAGTGCAGGACAGCATTCCAGCAAGGACTGAATCTCCTTATTAGACCTTTGATGGGTGTTTCCATTTACCAAAGAACTTCAAAACACCATGTGGATGAAACACCCAAAAGGTATGTGACATCATGCCTTCTTAATAGGACTAATGAGAAAAATAGAGTGTGACTTAATTTCTCACTGGGAGGCAACTGTACAATATGGGAGATTTCCCTGCGCAGTGGTAATACAGGATGAGCGGAGCTGACAATCCACTTAACCTGTGGGTGCTAGCCAATAAAATGCGATTATCAGTGGGGTGGTTACCGGCCCGGGCAGGTGACTAATTAAGGGGGTTAGGGGAAATAGCCTGAGGTGTTGAATCCTAAAGAGCTGATTAAAGATGTGCTGTGACCTGCATTTGCCCAGACATGCTCTTGTCCAAAGACAAGCGTCCGTAAAAATCTTCTAATACGTGCAGCACGATTATGATTATGATTGCATACTTAATAATCTATGTATGTCATCGTGCTCAAACTGACACCAAACGAGTGATGAAACAAGGACATCAATCATGAATTCAACCTGCTGTGCAACAGTGCTTTCCTTCCAATGTTTTCTTCAACACAAAAAGTTGCAAGGTGGTGACGAAAGCATGCTCAGACTCAGAACGCAATGTGAGCGCAGACCAGCAGGGGAGTGGGGGGGGGGGGGGCGCGATCGTGCTTGAGCCCTGAGACTCTATACAGGATCAACAGCTGGAACATGAAGGATAAAGAATCTGCGATTCCCCTTTCATTAGTAATTCTGTATAATCAGTCTGAGCTTTTCACATCGATTTGCTGTGTGTGACTCTGTGGGTTCTGCACACAAAATCAGAAGGTCACTGGTTAAAATCCCACGGCTGGCAAAACGACGCCTTCATTGGGCCCCTGAGCAAGGTCCTTCATCCCCATTGATCCAAAGAGCGGCTGAACATTGCCTTCTCAGTTGTGTGTTGCTTCGGAGAGCTTTGGAAGTGTCAGCTAAATACAGGGTTTGAGTCTCCACCCTGACTCTATGCATGTGGAATTTGCATGTTCTTCCTGTGTCATCATGGGCTTTCTGGTCCAAAAACATGCATGTCGGAGGTATGGAAAATGAGACAATGAATATATGATTGCAAACACATATTTCTTTTTGTTTAAGTGCAAAATAACTGGCTTGAGGGTGGTTGCATACACACACACACACACACACATATATATATAAAATTTGGGTTTCTTTAACATGCAAAATGATTGGCTTGGGATGTCACATCACATTCGGAAAGCAGGCCAACGTGTCATGTGCTGGTTGTGCTGTAGATTGCGTTTGCAGTGAAGTCGTCTTATATTTTGCCTTTATCAATAAAACATGAGTCTGCTTCTCCATACATACTGTCGTAGAGGAACCTTCAAACATACCAATGGCGAAAAGAGGTGAGAAGGAGAAAAAAAATCTAATTTGTTCTGCTTTTCAGAGTGATAGTTTTCACTGAGCTCTTATACTACAAGTGCAAGATGATTTGAATAATGAACATAGTGAATTTAAAGTGAAGTGGCAGGTACAATATATTTTTGTAAGTATACTACAGAGCTGTCTGAGAATGAAAAAAGGACATGAAAAAGTAATATGTCACACATACAGGAATGTGAAATGTCACCAAGGGCATTTGGGGATACAGTCCTCCAGGAAGAAACCAACTCCACTGAAAAACCAACAGCCTTGAAGTGTCACAGTCACAAAAATAAATTATTACTTGTTCTCCGCAAATCAGTTAGTCTCACTTCAGATCACAAGTTTAACAACTTTCTACTTGTGTGATTCCAGTGTGACAGCATTTTTTTCCATACAACTTCAATGTATAAATGAATTACATTATTTATTATGAGGAAGGACATTAGCATTCAAGTCTATGTGTATTGTCAAATTTATACATTTTTGTATATGCATTTTGTCATCGAGAAAACCTTTAGCTTTTCAATAGCAAACACACACTGTCACTGGGACAGAAGAACAAATCTTGCTTATCTAAGCATTACACCCAGGATGAGAATGGCAGGAAACATACAAAACTGTTTTTCACTCTAAATTCAACGAGCAAACCATACCCAAAAGGACCTGACCAGTGCTCCAAAACTCTCGAAAACGCAATAAACTGGCTTTATATTCTCTCAGGTGACTAGAAAGGCTTCCTGAAGCCTCATCAACCTGCATTGCATTTCTCATACTTTACTACGGAACGTCGTAAAATATCAGAGCTCACTATATACAACGATGGCTACCATCATCAACAAAAAATTTTGTCCTGTTGATGACTGTAAAGACACATCATGAAGCTCCGGCAGTAAAATTTAAGCCAGCTTGATTAACTCACTAGATACATCTAAGCCACCAGCAGTAGTTGAGATGGGTTTAAGGATTTTTTTTTTTACTTGGAAAAATAGCAAAGATGCTCTAAAGGATCAGAAAAGTGCACATTTCATTTAATGCAAACAATGCTTATACGACAGTCCCTACAAAGGTAGGGTTTCCTTCTCCTAGGTTTTGGTTAAATTCCAGTAGTAAACAAAGGACGCACAAGTGTGAGTTCATTCTTTTATAAGGGAACACAGGCCAGCTTGCTAGTACAAACTGCAAGGTTTGAAACCACTACACTTTTCATCTGCTTTTACTAAGTAATACTATTGGACGACTGAGTAACAAGATTGACCATGCATCAATAAATCTGCAGTACCCCTACTATCTGTAAGCAGATCCCTAAAGCACCTAGTACTAACTTGCAATAAACAATCACTGTTTTTACTATCCTCTTATGTGGCAAAGAGATGTGTTTAGTTTTTTGTTTACACAGCATTTTTAAAACCATGGCTACATTCAGCTCTGATGAAACATTGCAAAACATTTATTTAAACGGAAATACCCTATTGTATTACACAAGGGTTGCAACTATGGGTCCTTTGGGGGCACTGCCCTTTTAAGTTGATGGGGTTTATATCCATGTCACTGCTGATTGGGAGACACCTCTGACACACCCACCAAAACGTACCGTAATGTCTGTTGCACCCAGAGACATTCAACCCAGAAAACATAGCAAAACCTTGGACACCGTTTTCAGATTGAATGTGTTCTGTGCTTATGGAACCCAGATTCCTCTAACTCGACTAATGGCTTTTTTTAAGGACGATCAGGGTCAGTTGAGTGGTCTTAGGGAAAACTATTATTTTAAATAAATGCCGTATTTTCTTCAATGTGGAGAGCTTTGCTATAGTCTACTGAGTTACCCCTAAGAGATCAGATTTATTTTGGAAATATAAGCTTCACAAAAAATATGTGCTCATTTCTGATCATAGACATAACTGTCTTTTTTCCCAAATTCTGGAATTTTCCGGAAGACCTGGGTCTTTCGCAGTACAAATGCTGAAAACGACTACCTCTAATTACCCACCTCTGAAGTCCCCTTCCTTGCAGAGTGCTGGTACAGCTGCTGAACAAGTTAATTGAAATGCTGTCCCCATGTCAGTCAAAATACATTTTAGGCTAATCCAGGAGCTGAATTAATTTTCACAGAGCTATCTTAAGAACAGATTACTGATTCATTCTCATTCATTATGACCAGATGGTAGCCTGGGCTGTAGTTTCTTCTCACCAGAGCATATATTGCAGGAATGCCTTGGACCACCCCTGCAGGCCATTCCATCCTGAGTTCAAGGTGTGGTGGTCAGCTCTCTACACCTCCCTTCAAGGCAGGATCAAAATTTGTGGCCTCCCCTGTACCCCCTTCCATCAGTACCCCCTACTCATTTCCTAGCTGGTCACATTTTAACAGTCCTCTTCACCTCATTGCAGTCGTCTGTTTTCCACTGACAGCCAAGCTGCATTACTGCAGTTGCTTCAGATGTGCATCTTGGCTTTACTACATTACCAAGTTCTCATCTAGTTTGTCATTTGCGGTGACGATGCCCAACACCTCACACTGCTCCATCATCTGCATGACCCCTTTCTCCAACCTCACATGGAAGTCTTGATGGAGGGCTTTGATGTAGAGCTTGTAAATAATTTGGTACCTGGTTCACCCACTTCTGCACTCTTTTGGGCCTCCATAAAAAGCCTTTAAACTGAAGAGACTTACCTTTTTACTGGTTTGTAGTTTAAACTGGTTCTTAGGTTAGGAAGGATTTAGATTTTGCCAGGTGTTGGTTCTCATTTCCTCTTGGATCTGGATCTTAGTCGGCAAAGGCTTCAGCTCATGCAATCTGGTTAAAGTTATAGGCAGAATTAAATAAAGGTAAGCTAACATGGTGGCCCGTATCAGAGCCTGTTATCACTCCTGGAATGCTGTCTTACACTCCAGGGTCCTGAATATTCTAAAGGCTTTAGTGCAATTCAATATGAGCTTAAATTGTTGTCTTTGCTCAATATGTAGCAACTTCAAGTTGGCTTTCCAATGGTCTGATCACTGTAACAGACAACACTTCTGACCATCATGTCATCCTAGTACATGAGGAGACGGTCGTGGAGCTCACCACTTGGGCAAAGCTTTGGAATGTGGCAGGAGTTTTGCAAATGCCAAACCTCCAGTGGAATTCAGATACTGTTGGTGATCTCCTGCCCCTCACACTGATTAATTTTGTAAGTATTCCTACAGTAGAACATCCATTCATCCATTTTCCAAACCGCTTATCCTACTGGGTTGCGGGGGGTCCGGAGCCTATCCCAGAAGCAATGGGCACGAGGCAGGGAACAACCCAGGATGGGGGGCCATCGCAGGGCACACTCACACACCATTCACTCACACATGCACTCCTACGGGCAATTTAGCAAATCCAATTAGCCTCAGCATGTTTTTGGACTGTGGGGGGAAACCGGAGTACCCGGAGGAAACCCCACGACGACATGGGGAGAACATGCAAACTCCACACACATGTGACCCAGGCAGAGACTCGAACCTGGGTACCAGAGGTGTGAGGCAACAGTGCTAGCCACTGCACCACCATGCTGCTACAGTAGAACAGTGTGCTGCTAATTGGAGATTCCTCTGAGTCAGGGTTGAAAACATTGGGGACAGCATGTTTTGAAACAACCCAGCAGAAATCACAACCTCAGGGCACTACCTAGTCACTGCGAGGTTTATGGTATCTCCTCATTGCTTTAATTAGTCATGTGCCTGGGTTGGCAACCACCTAGGGAATATTTCTAGGGAAATGTGTCACGTTGTATAAATGAGTTCCTGCAAAAAATTAAGCCACAATCTCTTTGGCTAATAACTATTAGGAAGATATTTTTGTTCTCATGTACCTTGTGGGTGTTTCCTCTTCATGTTGTCTTAATGTTGTGTTAAACTCCAGTACAACTACAAAGGGTAGACAAAATAATAGAAACATCTATCAAGGACCTAATACTAAGGAGTATGGACATCCTTCGCCTTCAGAAGAGCTTCAGTTCTTCTTGGAATGCTGTTGTACAAGTCTTAAACTGTGTGTAGTGGGATTTGGACCATTCTTCAAAAATAAAAGCCTCCAGCTCTTTGAGGGATGAAGGAGGTGGAAGTCTATTTTGCAGTCTTTGCTCCTGAATTTTCCATGAAGGTTCAATGATGTTTAGATCTGATAATTGAGGGGGGAAGGGTCAGTTTAGCAGAATGTAAAAGGGCATTATCATCTTGCATTATAAAATTTGAGAGAACAGTGTTAGCAGTATAGCATATTCCTGTAAAATGGCTTCATATTCCACTACAATTAGATGATGCTGAGTCATTATTGGACATGTTTTTACGAACAGATATTGGGTGAAGGCATTCTTTGGCTCCAAATGTAAACCCAACCTCATATATAGTGTATATTTACTTATTGTGTTGTTTTATTTTTCAATTGCTCAGGGTTTTCTGCCCCAACATAAATTCCAATTTTATGAAGTTCACATACAGTCTGTCTTAAGACGAGATCCCAGACATGTTCACCAAGGTCTGGGGTCACTTTTGCTGCTGTACCTCTGTCACCATTGTTCTTCCTTACTGATATAATTCATTCAACTTCTGCTATATACTCTGATTACTTTTCAGACTCTTCCATCGACACATTAATATATTTTGCTGTTTTATTTGTGACGGGTGGACCTGAAAATCAAGGTCATTTGGAGTTGATGTTTCTTTGCAAAGTCACACATCAAAATAGTGATTGTCAGACATATTTTACAGCTGACAGCTTCTGCTAACTGATATTCAAACTCATATTACTCACCTAAGTTATAAACATTACTGTATTTTTTATGTTCAACTTCTGTTGTTTTGTCCCCTACCTGTACGTAATATATCCTATATACAGTACTCTGCAAAAGTCTTAGGCAGTATGACACCATGCTTGCTGAAGTGTGTTAACTTAGTCGTTTCAAAACTTCTGCTAAAATCATTGCAGAATTTGCAGCAACCATCCAATACACCCATATACTTTTGACTTGACCATCACTCCACACTCTCAGAAAAAGGGGCACCCGTTTGTACCTTTGCTTATCACTGGGGCTGTACCTTACAATTCTGTACCTTTTAATGTACAGAAATGGATTCCCTAAGGTACAAACAACAACAATGTACATGTATGAGGTACAAAGTGTTCCTCATAGTGTATTTCTGAACATGAAAATGTACAGTTACCTAGAGCTAAAGGTACAACTGGCAAATGCTTGAAGATACAACCCAGGTGACAAGTAAAGGTATAGATTGGTCCCCTTTTTCCGAGAGTGCACCTTGTTTGATTAATTGACAACTAATTTATACTAAGTAATAATGAATTCAATTAATTAACTAATTGCACTGTAGGTGGGGAAATTTACTAATACATGGGATGGCCAAGGCCATGACCCTACACCCTACATCCTTTTTTGGAGTGGATGCGATATTCCTACACGACGCCTCGATTTCTGTCTGTGTTTTTGTATTTTGACTTATTTTGCTTACTGTATTGCTGTGAAAACGTTGCTTATTATATTGCGAACGAATAAGCAAGAATATTACCTGTAGTGATAAGCCATTTTTGATGTATTTTTAATTTTAATTTAAGCCTACGTATTATGTTAAAAAAAATTCAAGTACTATTTAACCACGCAATATCTATTTATTTATTTTGATTTCATAATGTTTAGCACTTAGGTCTTGATAAACCTTTAATTGTCTTTTCGACACAACTTTTTTCACTATTTGTTTAATATAAACTATGCTGGTAATTTAGTCGTGACATCTAAAAGTACTACGATTTCTCTTTTGAATTTCCGCATTTGCAAAAACTGTAATAAATCATATATTAGTCAATACTACCACTGGATTTTTGCTGTAAGTATTTTGTGTTCTTAAAACTGCATCACTTCCCCCTAGTGTACGTGAAGTAAATTACAACTCTTAACAATTTAACAATGTGACAATGAAAATATCCAGATGTTGTTAAATGTGTAGCTAATCTTTCAACACATTTTACAAGGGCTCTACTACAATACACTACAATGTGCCCTTTCAGATTAATAAAAATATAAAACTCTAAAATGACACGACTGGAAATTAACTGACACCCAATAAAATAATTTAAAGTTCAAAGTACAGATTTAACATACATTAATGTTAAGAGTCTTCTTACACATGGTTTTTGGAAGACATTCCAGCATACCAGGCAGGCTTCAATTTGAATTAATCACCATTAAGCCACCATGTGCCTGGAAAACAACAGGCAAATAACCAGAGTCAATTTCATAAAAAACACACATAAACTATATTATTATGCACTATAAAACAATATTTCCTTCAGTAAACTTTACAGCCACATAACAATCCCATGTTACTAACTACAAAGAAGCTAGCTCTTAAATACATTAGCCCATATTTTAAATAGGTTGCATTAGAAAGAGCTTCATATATCACTTTAGGAACTGCATACAAATAAACAGTTTAACACTTATTATATGCCAAATTTTCCCAAGTTCAATTTAATTGGATCCAATTCAGCTCTATTTACTTGGTAGGTGGGAAATTCTACTTATTGAGCGGCATCAGGGTGCTTTGGTTTTTGATTAATTGTAAGTCAACTGCTAATTGAAACATTACTAATTTTATTGCTAATTGAAACACAGATGGTGCCCTTGAGATCGGGTGTGCTTATAGAGGGGAACTGGGTTAAGCATCACAGACTCAAGAAACTGTTTAATTACAATCTACAGGAAACCAACAGGGATGCCCTTGAGAAATCCAGTTTACCAGTCATGATTAACGCTTTTATTTCCTTTAAAGCTAACCACCAACATCCTAATATGATAAAACTGTCATTAAATGTACTGTAGTTATGATAAAATGTTTTAAACAGGCCCAAGGGGAATGAAAATTGAAGAAAAGATGCACATGGGATGTGGTGCACAGATTCAGGCCATGCAGGTTAGTCCACCTAGTAATAAAATAACTCATATTCATTATGTGGCACAAGACAAATTAAGAACCGTTCATTTACCAGCATGTCAGATGTGCCGTAAATAGTACTAGATGTGCAATAAATTTTTTAAAAATGTTGCAAATTTAACGATCATTACAGATCATTATTTATTGAATATTTTATTTTATTGATATTCATTTGTTTACAAAAGATACATATCATATTAGAAAAAAAACAGCAACTTTAAGTAAAACATTAATTTCATGTAGTAATACAGTAAATTGAAAGCCAAATTTACAATTGTTAAAGAGCTGCTCTAAATTTACAAGTTCATTGACAAGCAGTGTCTTGTGGTGCATCGTAACTGACACCTTTGCAAGTCTTGATACACTTAATTCAGTAACTATTGCAAATTTGCTGGTTTTAGTAAAAAAAAAAACATTATTTGTTTGTTTACAAAAGGCATACATCATATTAGAAGGAACCAGCTGTTTTAAGTAAAACTTTAATTTCTGTAATTAATGTAATTAGAAATTAAATTAAGTAGCAATACACTGAAGCCCAAATTATAGTTCTTAAAGAGCCGTGTTAAAAAGTTAATTGACACGCTGCCTATTTAGGTGTTTTTTCATTAGTAACACCGTCATAATGACGTAAAACATTAAATATTTGTGTTTAGAATCCCTTTGGGAGTCAGTGATTACAATCGCAGTTAATAGCAAAATGACAAGAACAAAACAGAATGACACTTAATAAAAAGGAGATAAACTTTACTTGTCAATGGACTTTTGTTATGAAACCAAAAAATCTGCTACATTTTTATAGAATTAAGCAACTGTACCAAGACTTCTTGTGATCGCTGTATAATTATATAATATTTTTTGATCATGGCAACCTTACCCCCCTACCCAGCCCTAATCTTAACCATAAGTAATCAAACAAAATACTGTATAGCACTTTTGCAATTTTTAGTTGCTTGATTGCAGTCACAGACTTGAAGATTCCCCTTGTGGGAACCGAGAAAATGGTCCCCACAACATCAAAATAACAGGTTTATATCATATACATTTGGTCCCCCACAATATATATACGACCCCCGCACCCCCACCCCACACACACACACACAAATCTAGGCTCAGTTCAGGCTCTTGATCACTACATGCCCGTTAGAAACAGACTGCGGCCGAAGATTATCCATAAATGCACAGGCAGCTCAGAGGAGCATCGCTGTGAGTCGGGTGATTTTTTCGAGAGCCAGATAACAGCGCTGGCATAAATCGATGAGAGTCACGTGCAGCGTCTGTCTCCTGTGACTCCCCCTCGCTTACATGACACAAATGGCTAACTAGTCATCATTACATGAAAGCTGTTTGCGCGCTACATTGATTTCTCAGCTGTCTCTGTTCAGGGCTGTCACGCTTCACCTCGCATTTTCCCCAGCTATACCGGAGCTCTTCCCTACTGCATGCCTGCTCCAGTCTGCCTTGTCTATGTTTTTAATGACTACCTCTGTTACAGTACATGTGTGTATCTGTGAATCCTACCAGGTGCGGAATTCTGCTTCTTAAGTGGTGATAGCTGTGTAAAGATGCCAGATATGCACAAGTGTGCAGAGAACTATCAGCTCTGCTGATTGATGCTGAGCATGGCCACCAACAGGTCCAGGTGGAAGATGACGGATGGCCTGGCAGCTGTGTGTATGGGATGTCTGCCCCTCATGCTGTGGTGAAGGAATCTCTTACGCTAAATCCAAGTGGAAACTCTCATTTCTTTGCGGCTAAGTGCTACTGGTGAAACTTTACTTGTGTGCACTAATTCCAGGACAATGCCGCAGGGGCGGATAACAAGTTGCTTTCCACCTGGATTAAGCCTAGAAAATGGCAACCGCTATGGGGACCATTTTGGAACATCTTTTCTTCTTTACATGTAAATATTGGTTTTCAGAACCTTTTAAAACAAAAACAAAAAAAAAGAAGTTTTGAAAGCGCAGAATGGGGATCCACTGTGTCAACAGTTGCCTTAAAATGTCCTGGACCTCCTACATGAGCTGGAAACCTATTTGGAAAACATCAGAATTCAGCTCAACAACTTGTCAACCTTTTATTTTCAGTCTGGTTTTCAGATGCCCCTTGTTGTCAGTTTTAAGCTCTAAGATTTGGCGGCAGGTTTTCAGCATTAGTGTTGTGCTCGAGGTTGGTGGCCCTACACACAAAAAGACAAATACAAACGAGAAATAGATCCCCAACTAGTGAATGTAAGAGAGTGTTAAGGAATCAGTGTCAAACAGAAGCAAAAGCCATATGCACAGAAATCGGAAATGTTAGCAGAAAGGGCTGGGGGGGGGGAAAAATCTATCTTAATTGTGTAATTGACTGTTTTTACTTAGCTTCTAATCATAATGATACCTAAGAACGTCTCCTAAGAACTAAAGAAAGAATTTTCGATACTGTGTCCCCTTTTCAGGAGGGAAGGAGAGAAGGACGACAAAATACATTTTATGACCAGTCTTGAGGGAGGAGGTGGAGGGGCACATAAGCAGCTCACATATAAGCACCTTGCTATGCATCCATGAGTGACTCATTGGGGGGGGCGACAAAAAGATAACAAGAGGTCATATGCACATATATAACACCCACAAGCAATAAGGGACAGGTAAAACGAATCAAACTGAATACACCGCCTGAAACAAATAATGGCCTTGCTCCACCATCCTGTGTAGCAATCATGCCCATGGAAGCCATGAGTCGTTGAACTAACTAGGTGAAGTGATGCTTAGACAGATACTGCTGGTGATTCTTTTGAATCATATAATGCCAGCAGGCAGGAACTGGAAGCATGTAAAAGTCAAGACAACCCAAAGTTTACGCTGTGCATCAGTTGAGAGGTGGGCAGAGCTTGGACATTGCTAATGCGGCTTTTCTCAGTGCAGGTGAAGGAGCCAAGCTAGTCATCCTGGCACTGAAGATGAGACTAAGCTGAAGGGCTGCCAAGGCCATGTTCTCCATTGAAGTGGGACCCCCCCCCCCCCAGACAGTCCACATTTCTGCTTCCTCCCAGCTCACAGAAAGAGCAAAAATGTCGACTGTCTGGCAGTCTGAAACAAATGATCAGCCAGCATTAAAGGGTGCCATTATATATTAGGCAAGTGAACAGTCACCCCTATGGTTGATGTGCTGGAAGAAGGAAAAATGGGCAAGTGTAAGGATCTGAGTGACTTTGACAAGGACCAGTCTGTGATGGCTGGACGACTGGATCAGAGCATCTCCATAACAGCAGGTCCTGTGGGATGTTCCCGGTATGCAGTGGGCAGTACCTACCAGAAATGGTATAAGGAAGGCCAACTGTGGAAACTGGGGATGGGGTCATGGGCGCCCAAGGCCCACTGATGCTCATGGGGAGCAAAGGCTAGGCCTTCTGGTCTGACCCCACCAAAAGGTGATAGATAGATGATATGATAGAAAGGTGTCAGAACAGACAGCGCATCACAGCTTACTGTGTATGGGGCTGCGTAGCTGCTGACTGGTCAGAATTCCCATGCTGAGCCCTGACCAGCACCTGTAATTAGCACATGAGAGTCAGAACTGGACCATGGAACAATGGAAGAAGGTGGCCTGGTCTAATGAGTCATGCTTTCTGTTATATCATGTGGACGGCGTGGTGCATGTGCAATATTTCATCTGCAGAATCCTGGGTAAAATATATCACGATTCTTTCATTCAGAACCAAGATTTTTTTGCTCACAATTCTTGAGTTATATTTGTTTCTTATTATTATTTTTATGTTATATTGTCTTTGTGAAGATGGAAAGTACAATATGTAGAGATGCATGATGTATTGGTTAACATGCCGAAACTGTGGTCCGATATTTAAACCTCTGCACTGAAATAATGGAGATGACTGCACTGGCCATTTTATGTAGTGGAGGATGAGAGACTTTGTTGACTCATTCATTCTTTGTTGAATCATGTTTATAATTTATTATTAAATTTGGTCAGTAGATGAAATTTCCGTTTGAAAATTCGTTTAGCATAAAAAGCAATTCTGTCACGACCCGTGTTGGGTGAGCAAGCAGGGAGTGAGGAATCAGGGTCAGGTAGACGTTACTCCAGAACAAAGGGGTTTATTAAAGACAAACGGCGAACCACACAGTACGAACATCAATGACAGACCTGGAGAAACAGACTTGAATGCGGACTAAATGCACAGGACTGACTAGATCAAACCGTCATGACAAATTCCTCTATTCTACACCGGTAAGCTCGGCAGCTTTCATCGCTTTTCCTGAATCGAAAGAAAATATCTACATATCTTCTATCCAAAGTAGCTTACAATGCTATATTCAAACCTGTCTTGAGTGAATTTAAAAGCATAGGCTGTAGGATAAATAGATTTGAATGTAAGCCTATAGTCAGCCTAGTTTTTACTTAAGTAGTGTACTTTTAAAACCAGGTATTTTTTACGTTTTACTTGAGTTGTATTTTACTGGATGACTTTTACTTGAGTGTGGTGTGACATCTGTACTTTAACTTTATTATGAAAATTGAGTACAATAACTACTATACGTTTTGCCTGGGTGTGCTGGTCCGGTCTGCCAATCACGCTGTTCAGGGTGTTTTAGTTACTGGCTCATCTGTGGAGTCAATAATCACATTGCAAATTGCAGGCTAGATGTTACAGATCATAGATGACAGGTAGCAGATGAGAAAATGGACATAAACACATGGGCTATAGTGTCTGAGCAGCATGGGAATTGTAAATGAAATATGTGACTTAAGGACATACTGTGTTTATTATCAACAGGTAATGAAAATGAAGAAAATGTAACTTGTCATTTTTAAGTTATATTCCTAAGTTGACAGCATTACCTAGCTCACAAAATCAGTGTTATCTCCTGTGATAGAGCCTGAAAAAAATATTTTTTAGTCTTCAATAATAAATTTCTTATTTTTTATTTCTGTAAGATGGTTTGTGACAAACTTGCTTGCAAAACTGAGATAGAAATGTTATTGATCAATTAATTGGGTTTAATTAATTATTCAAAAAACAAAGCATTAGCAATTCATTCGCGTGGACTGCAAGCTGCCAGTAGCTCGCACACTTGTTAGTTAGAAAACTGGGATTAAGTTAAGCCCCCCCCCATCCCCCCATCCATTTTGCTAGGGTCCCTGTGAAGAGGAAGAGCCAACCCTGCTACTGTGCCAACAATAATTAATAAAACCCTAATTAATTACCCTGGTTTGGATAATAGCCCCCACTCATTTGCCTCATAAAAGACTAATGAAATGAAACATGCTTGACTTGAGGGATTTTTATGCTGTAGTTATGAGGAATGACATTTTTTCCCAGAGTTTGGTTCTTGCATTTGTCCTATGCTACCAGGCACTCACCCCTCCACACGCCACTAAACTGGCGAGAAAATTAAGTAATCACTCAGGAGTGGGTACCGGGAAATCACATTAAGTGCCCAAGTCCTACGTATGCTGATGTACCTAACAGAACAGAAATCGCACAAGAATTACTGGTGCAAACACAATCCTGTTTCAGCTCGGAGCCAAGGCAGTATTACTGGGAATTTTCAGCAAGTTCAAAAGCTGGGTGTCTTTTAGACGTCAGGAATGAACCTTCTATGTCTGTAGAGCAGATTGCGGTGGAAACTTCATGAGAAATTAAGCAGCTTTTTTTCTCCGGTTTTCCTCTATTAAAACCTAACAAACCACAAACGCTTTTTTCACACTATAATAATCTTCAACATATAGTGATTAATGATTTGATAAATCAAAGTCCAAATGCAATCATCCATTCAATCCAGACTAATTAATTATGAAGTTAAATGGAGTACACAATCAGACACCATCAGGGGTCTTGAGGACCAGAACTATGAGGTTCTGTGCTTTTCTCATGGATTCAAAGACCTTGAGGCTCCTTAGAGCACTTGACGGAATTCTTCCCAGCAGAGCGGAGCAACTTCATCATGAATAATCACCAGGACTATGGGCTTCTTTTCCATCCCCTCGGAGATTTAGGATGGTAACCCGTCTGCAGCATCCACATTAGCTCTGACACTCATTGTAGCCATTTTATCACACGGCCAAATACAAAGGCTATACTTTCCCGGACAGTCAATGCAAGCACACTGTTTTTCCATGAATACGCTATGATAACATAATCCATTCCTTTTTCAGGCGCTATTGCATAGCCAATCCTCAGACATTGCTGGGTTTTACATAAGGCTCCGGAATCGCTACAGAAACCACTGCTGCTATGACAGGGCCACCCAATATGTAGTTACTGGGTGTTATGTGTGATTTGTGTGGGATGGTATTGAGCTTTGAAGTTCTCCTCAGATTGTTTTCTGTTCTATGTGATGCTTCCAGCCCGTGTTGGACTTTTCACTCTGCTTATCTGCTCTGGTAACTACTGCTCCATTTAAGCCCACTCTTCTCAGAGCACTCGCTTTTCCCCACCACAGGCTTTGAACAGTGACCTGTCTCCTGTTTTCTTATAAAATGGTGTCACCTGTCAGACAGGTCATAACACTGCTGTGTCCCCAGCCTTCATTAAGACTGTTGGTATATGACGCATCCACTCTTCCCATTGAAGTCTCTAAGAGCCTTTTCTTTAGCCATGTTCATTATGTATTAAACACGTAACCCCCACTAATAGTACTAATTGTTAATAGCAATTGTATAATTTGCCTATATGTCCATCACTGTCTACAGCAGTTCCCCAAGAGCCAGTTTCCATCAACAACACAAAGACAATTGCATGATTTTTTGTTCTGTTAAGCTGCTTTAACTTTTTGCTATATTCATGAAAAAACTGTTGGTGGGGGCAGGGTGGTGCTGATGATAAAATTAGCTAAAACACACAAACACGTTGCACAGGAGTCCAAACATTTGACTCTTGCAAGCTGCTGTCTCCACAGTCTTTATAATCTATTATACATATTGATACAGCTTAATTACAATTCTCTTGCATACAAAAACTAAATATCAAAATGATCAGGTCTTTTAGATTTTGACTGTTTGACAAAGTTGTTTTTTTGTCCCCAACTTTGTTCTGTAATGCACTTTAGTGAACAAACAGTGTCCTCTACTGGTGAAATCAGGAGCGGTCTGCAGTTACACAGGGCTGCCTTGAAGGCTAAAGGCAAAGGAGCACAATCAACACATTATGAGTTTCATTAAATTAAGAATTAATTTAGCTAATTTAGAATGTATGGAAGCACTGAGTGCTACAAATCTGATGATTTTATGTCAGATTTTATGCTACTGATGATGTTAATACTACATGCAAAACTTTTTAAACAACTTTTCAGATTTATTCATTTAATAACCTGTGGAGAAATTTGCTTTATAGCTCCCCATCTTGTTCTCTGTAGGTGAGAGCAACCTGGCTGCTCAGGGCAACCATCTGCTGCAGCACCCAGGGAGCTGGGGGATAAGGGTTCTTGAAGTAAAACCAGTGACCTTTTGATCACAGCCCCAGAGGCTTAGCCCACTCATGGTGGCCAACTTACTACGTATGTACAGAAAATTGTGTAACAGCAACTCAGTACATGCAGCATAGTGAGAAGAAGCCTAAGAGGTCTGACTCAGCATTAGAGTAGATAAAATGTATGACCTCAGTGATTCTGAATGGGTTATTGTCATAAAACCACCAACCAAAACCTCTGTATCATTAACGCAAAGCTCTCCATTTAATGTTAATTTGATGAATCAGAAAATAGTAGTTTGCTTATAAATCCATGCGTAGAATTTATGCTGTACTGCCAAATTATTTTAAAAATATATCAAGTCTCACAAACGTATGAAAAATATTAGGTTGTAGATTCCAGAAGGTGTTGATAGAAATCAGTCAGAATCAAATAAAAATGTAAATTAAAAAATTATACATTATTTCAGACCTTCAAGCACCGGAGCATGATTGTTAATGAGCACGACAGTTAATACACAATTTTAAAAAATGTGGAAATGTATCGGCTTTCTTAATGGTTTTGATGTTTTCAGACTGTTGCAGTAATGAGATTTTTAAGGACTTGTTTCAGGAAATGTTAAAAAAACATTAACACATACTGTGGATAGTGCAGTAAAAATATGGGGTGCCAATGTCATTATTCCCAGCTATATCATCCCTGTATGGAGTGTAAGAATGCTGTCGGAATGCTGTTGAAGTCGTTTAGAACGGGTGTGTCTTGATGGTTTCTAATATGCTGTTTTCTACTGTTGTTTTCTTATTTCATCTGATCTGGACATCCAGCCAATCAGCACGTCGAGATCTGAAGCTATGGTACTCGCATGGAACAGTGCAGACTGACCCTTTTATGCGAAGGGGGAGAGTATTGGAGACTGCCTTGTTCATGAGTGACAAAAATAAAGAACAAAATATTTGCATTATGATTCAATTATATTTTACATAAATATAAATTATTTATATAAATATTAATGAAATTATATATATATATTTTTTATATATAAATTATCATTTGTATTGGGAAAGCTGGAGGAAAAGCGATGGGCAACACTTGTGATTTACCAGTGAGTGTTAATCCTCAAATGTGGTACTGAGCTTTGTTTAATGTCGAAATGAAAAAGATTAGGAGCACAAGCAGTCAGAATGAATTTTTTGAGCAGTGTTGCTGGACTCGCTATGACAGGGTGAGAAGTTCAGAGATTCAGAAAGACCTTGAAATTAAACTATAGGCAAAAGACATTCTGCATAATTTCTCATATTGTCATATTCAAGTACTTCTGAATGACACACCCCCACTGCTACAGTAGGGCCATGTGTGTGCGCGTGTTCTCTGCTTGTGTTACATAATTTTGCTTTCAACTCTTTACTTGCCTTTAAACTTTTTTGCTACTTCTAAAATCTATAAGCTATAACAGCTTCAACTCTTCTGGGAAGGCTGTCCACAACGTTTAGGAGTGTTTATGGGAATTTTTGACCATTCTTCCAGGGGAGCATTTGTGAGGTCAGGCACTGATGTTGGACCAGAAGACCTGGCTCCATAGTCTCCGCTCTAATTCATCCCAAAGATGTTCTGTCTGGTTGAGGTCAGCACTCTGTGCAGGCCAGTCAAGTTCCTCCACACCAGACACGCTCATCTGTATCCTTATGGACCTCACTTTGTACACTGATCCGCAGTCATGTGGGAACAGGAAGAGGCCACCCCCCCTGCTAGGAGCCTGAAATTGTCTAAAAAAAGCTTTGAATGCTGCAGCATTAAGAGTTCCTTTCAGAGGCCAAGCCCAAGCCCTGAAAAACAACTCCATACAGTACCATAATTCCCCCTCCACCAAACTTTACACTTGGCACAATGCAGTCAGGCAAGTACCGTTCTCCTGGCAACCGCCAAACCCAGACTCGTCCATCAGGTTGCCAGACAGAGAAGCGTGATTCATCACTCCAGAGAACATGTCTACACTGCTCCAGAGTGAAGTGGTGGCGTTCTTTACACCACTGCATCCAAAGCTTTGCATTACACTTTGTGATGTTCCCAAATGTTTGTAGAAGCAGTCTGCATGCCTAGGTGCTTGATTTTATACAGCTGTGGCCATGGAAGCGATTGGAACACCTTGATTTGGAGGGGTGTCCCAATACTTTTGGCAATAGTGTAATTTGAGTTTATCCATCCTCCGGGTCACTAGGGGGCGATATGCCTTCCTAATTATTTTACAGTACACTGCAAATCGGTAGATGTAGAAAAAAACTTCCGGGTCAGAGATCGTGGATTATAACCTCGGAACACGTGGAACGAACATAAAAACATGGATACCGAATCTCATGAGAAATTGCAAGAAAAAAAGAAGAAGCAGAAGAAAAAAATGACAAAACAGAAGAAACCAAAAAGATCGCCAGAAGAAAATGAGCCACAAGAAGCTGTCAAAGAGCCCGAGAATCTTGATAAAGATTCACAGCCTGTTTTTCCGCCAACATTCAGTGTGTCAGAAATAAAAAACAAACAACGGCGACACATTATGTTCATGAAATTTAAACAAGAGAAAAGAAAAGTAAGGCTCTGGTTTATAACTTCTTCGCCTGTCTGGTGTTCGTTCTTCCGTTTTCCCAAATATGTTAATTATGTAGATGTTTTGAACGAAAGTTACTTAAAAATGTCACCAAATTATAAAACTCGCTCCTTGTTGGTTTATAAGAAATATCTTGATATAGCCTTTCATTGGTTCGATGAGTACCAGTTGTTAATATTGTTTAGACTAATAGATTAAATGTGTGCTCCATAATATACGTCCCACGCAGACTGATTCCAAAGTACCGTGAAAGTGTTAGGTTTATTATGCATGCTAAATTTGTTTTAATGTTAGTGTTATATTGAGTAACTTGTTCGCATGTGTATAACAGGAGCAGAAATCGTCAACGTCCATGGCAAGATATTTTGATTGACAGAGAGAGTGAAAGTAAACTATATAGGCTATATATTTAAATGCCATGGCCATGTTAAAATTTGCATGTCGATAATATATCCTTCCGAATTCGCCAAGGTGAATAGTAGTAGTCTTCCTTATAGAGAATTTGTGTGTCTGATACGTTTATTCACATATCTGATGCCTTGCATTTTACTGTCTTAGGCAAAGATGGCCTTGAAGAAGAAAATTAAAAAGCAGAGGGAAGCTCTTGGTGATAAGGTAAGACTAAATATTTTTGCAAGGTATCTTACCAACCTAAATGTTGGAATTGATCAGCCCAGTGGACTTATAGCTTTACATACTGTATATACTGCAAATTCTCTGCAAAATTTCCTTTATTTGAACAGCTTCTGGTATGAGGTCCTAACTGTATAGAACTTGATCAATGCTGTCAATACTGTGCTTGTTACTGGTCACTCATTAGAAGCTTAATCTAGCATCACTTGTGCCAGAGTTGACTGCTTGACAGCTCTATATTTGTAATGTATTTTGTGTGTTATGTATTTATTGCTTTGAATGCATAAGCATCTGCTAGGTATACAAGTGTAGCATTGTTTCAATCTAGGCACCACCAAAGCCAGTCCCCAAAACTATAGAGAATCAAAGAATCTATGATGAAACTACAGTGGATCCAGAAGATGAAGAGGTAAGAAATCTCAAGTGAAATCCTGTGCAACTCCTTTGGATTTGTAATTAGAAGTCAGTTTAATAGTGTTTACGTTGTGTTTTTTTGTGCCATAAAATAATATAAACAGGTAGATATGCACAGTTTTTGTAGTTTATCATGCATGTATTTTACTGCATATTCATTTATATCCCATATTTACTGAAGCAAACTAATGCTACATGTTTTTGAGAGGTGCTTTAGTAATCTTGCTGATTTGAGATCTTTGCTGACAGTTGCATTATATACTGCTGTCACTGTTGATTAACAGTATGAAATTATTCCGTAGGTGGCTTTTGATGAAGGAACGGATGAGTTTTCCGCTTACTTTAACCGGCTGACGAGTCCCAAAGTCCTTATTACGACATCCGACAGGCCCAGAGGGGTGAGTCCAACCTCTGGACATAAAATGCAGGTGTTTGTGGGTTCAGGTGAATGAATTTTAGTCCTGAACATAGGTCTGCTTTTGAACTCCTTCCTGCTGTCTTTCAGAGGACGGTGCGGTTCTGTGAGCAACTTGCCACCATCATACCAAATGCCCATGTTTACTACCGAAGAGGCTTGGCGCTGAAGAAGATCATTCCTCAGTGCATAGCCAGAGATTTCAGCTACCTTATGGTCATAAATGAGGATCGCAAAGTGCCCAGTATCCTTTGCTTGGGTTGAATCTTCCGATTAAAAGAAAACCTTTCCAGTACTTGTCTGATATGTATTTTTCCTTGTTTGTTTCAGTGGAGTTAGTAGCATGATAGTTAATTAAAACTGGGAGCTTAAAATGCTGAGTGTATTGCAGTTGAATTGGTTGAGTGTCCTTGACCGTGTGTTTAAGATGGCCTTGTCCTTTGTCACCTGCCAGATGGGCCAACAGCACACTTTAAAGTCAGCGGTGTGCGTCTTCGCAAGGAATTGAAGGTTTCCGAAATAGTCTAATTTTCAATATGGTTGAGTCTTCGGCGTATGTTTGCATTGGTGAACAGATACATTTACGTAATCTCTCTCTCCCCCTTGCAGAGACGGGGGAAAGACCCCACAGACCATTCTCCAGAAGTCATCCTGAACAACTTCACCACACGCCTTGGCCACAGCCTCGGACGCATGTTCGCTGCGCTCTTCCCCCACGATCCGCAGTTCGTCGGCCGGCAGGTGGCGACCTTCCATAACCAGCGGGACTTTATATTCTTCAGGTTTCACCGGTAATTACGCTTAACTGGGGGGCAAGAACAGCTTCGTGCAAACACAGCACAAATATTTTACCTTAAACATTTCATAGCCAAAATGAAAAATATGGAAATGTATTTAAATCCAGAGAGAATTGGTATTTTTTTACGTAGATGAACATTGAGGTGAGCATATTTGGGGGTCAGAGTGTAGGGTCCAGCTAGCATCCAGTGCCCCTGGATTGGGGTTAAGAGGCCCACTCTTCAAGCACCCACTGCTGGTTTATTTGTTTTAGGGTTCTAAATTTATCACATTAATACTTTGCATTAATATTAAAGTCGTAACGCATTATTTCTATGATGGTGTTAAAGCATGCCATATTTTCTTACTGAACAGGGAGAATAGCATGAGCATAGATATTAACAGAAACCTATAATACTCCTTCCTGGTTGTAAACAGTGTGAGGTTTTGATGTTGCCAAGAATCCAGTAAGTGTCCCAGGGGAAGCCAGTGTTACCTGGTTGAGATTGTCAGATGGAGGCATGCATGGGACACCTAGGTACATTTGTTTTGTTTCATTAGCGGCTTTTACAGTAAAATCATAAGATATGTTATAAGTTGTTCTTTCAGTGGTTGTAAGGCTGTTCATAGAGCCATTTGCCAAAGAGGTTTGAGATTTATATCAGTCTGGATGTTTCCATTCACCTGTTGAGGTCATGAGATTATAGGGACATGTGGTGTGACATTTATCACCACGGTATGTGATTAAAAAAATAATCATATAACATCCCGTCTTAAGATAAAATACCTTTGCGTTACATATTTCCACCTGTTTAAACCTATTTCATCGTACTGAAATTCCGCTTGCATCTGCTTGCAAGTAGTATTTTTGTTGGAAATGAATAATCTGTACAGTACAAGTTTAAGTTAAACCAATAAACAAATATTAAAATATGGGTAATTTTTTTTCAAAACACTTTTGAGGGAGAAAAAAAAACTTTATGGTGAATAAAGTGTTTACGGTGAGATATTTGTTTTTTACGTAGAACAACTAACACTAACCTCTTTTGAAATACTGAAATTGTCATTTGTTGCTCTTATTTGATTTTTCAACATTTCCCCCCAAATCAGTAGCCAAAAATTAACACAAAACTGCATAAAATGTTTTTAATCTTTCAGTACCCATACTGTCTATTTTATATCGTATTTTGTCAAGGGGGGAGGGAGAGGGACTGTCTGGTCAGTGTGAAGTGTCATAGTCAGTGATTATTAAAGTGATACCCCCCCCCCCCAACAGATACATTTTCCGGAATGAGAAGAAAGTGGGCATCCAGGAGCTGGGGCCCCGGTTCACTCTCAAACTGCGGTCGCTCCAGAAAGGAACGTTTGATTCGAAGTTTGGGGAATATGAATGGGTCCACAAGGTGAGTCTGCCTGTGCCTGGTGGTGAAAGGTCATTTATTCAGGAAATGTCTAATTATTATGTCACTGTGGTCTGCGTGTGGTGTATTTCTCTGTCTGCCTGCCTGCAGAAATTTGGGTGATTTCCTTTGTACAGATTTATGCAATGGAATTAAACTTTGTGCTCCTTCAGTGTGCGAGTGCGCGTGTGTGTGCGTGTGTGTGTGCGTGTGTGTGCGCGTGTGTGTGCGTGTGTGCACCCACGCACACCCCTGCACCTCCTCACACAGCTGAACATCAAAAGCAACCAAATGTACGTACGTCACTTCCCCTGTCTGTGGACTATAACGGCTGGCAGAAAAGTAAAGTATGAATTGGCTTTCTGTTACTTTTATATCATAATAAGTTAATTAGAAGGGCCGCTGGTAGCCCATTAGGCAAACTCAGAAGTTCTTGAGAATGGCTTTGCTGTCAGTTTCCCTGTATGAGGCTGGTTCATTGCTGGATCCTGGAGAGCTCCAGTCTGCTCATACTTCTTCCAGGGGTGGTGAATCGGGGCTTTGCTGGGTTCCATTTACCTTGTCCTGTACCACGGTCTAAATGTTAAATTCATTTCAGCGACACGAGATGGACTCCAGCAGAAGAAAGTTCCACCTCTGAAACACTGAAAGAAGGCTGCTGGCATCGATTCTCCGGCCCAGAAGACCCCCGTGTTTTGCCGTGGTGGTGATCCTGCTCCGATGAAACCCGCTGTGTGGTGGGCTGTGCTGCAACTGTCAAACGAGGGCCAAATCTGCAACATCTTTCTTGTTAAAGTAACACACATGAATACAGGTTATTTATATTATTTTAAACCGGTTTCAAATATATATTTTTCAAATCTCCAAAAAGGTATTCCTTTTATTTCTCTTATGTCTGCCTTAAAGGTCTGGGATGTTCCATGAGAAAAATAAGCTATGAAGCAGGATATCAGTAGTAAGGAAAGCAAAACAACAGGTTTTGCCTTATAAACAGTATCCACAGTATGTATATGTATGTATATGTATTTTTCAGCTTTTCACATTGGCCTCATGTATACCTTTGACAGGAATCTTACCAAAATAGTACGGTAATAGTAAAACAGGTATAATGGACCAGAAATTGAATATCTGGTTATAATATACTGCGGTTTAGAATGCTCTAAAGCTGTACTTTTGTACGCGGTGCTTAATATTAACCGAAAGTGCATTACTGCATAAATGGAAGCTCATAAACGGAAAGTGATCGTTTTAAGCTTGTATATAATAAGTAGTTTATGGTTTCTTGAGCTGGGCAGCCAGTGTGTCACTACGTATGTAATGTGTGTGAAATGGGCAAATAGACAAACAGAAAATCATTTAAGGATCTCTTTGTTCTCCATTCCTCATACCATTTTTGTATTTTAATCTGGGTCAGTATTTGCTTAATATCAGATAGGCCTGTTCTTTATTTTTCCCATTTTGGCATCCTGATACCACTTATCTGGAAGGTCAGCATTACGTCCTCCTAGGAATTCACCATAAACTAACCTTGAGATCCCAGCATTGATGGTTGTAGCAATGCTGCGGGGTTGTTTTTTAGACAGACAGATACTATTATTGGTAATATTTCTGGCAAATATTAGTTGCACGGGTTTTGGAAGGATCCAGATACAATTTTTATTTTACAGAATTCCAACAAATTTTCCAAAATTTGATTTCATGTAGGCAGTCACTCAAATATTCAGTGCTGTAACTGTGGGTCTTTTTACTGGAAGAAATATAAGAGAACACTTCCATTTTTGAAATATTGAATAAAATGTGTTTTAATTGGGATTGTCAGTTCTGCTATATTACAGAAGGGGAATAGGAAACCATCCATCCATTTTCCAAACCGCTTATCGTACTGGGTCATGGGGGGTCCGGAGCCTATCCTGGAAGCAATGGGCACGAGGCAGGGAACAACCCAGGATGGGGGGCCAGCCCATCACAGAGGAAACCATCCAAGCGTTTAAGTTTTATTGACAAGGGTAGGTGGTACTTTCTGGTGGCATCATCAGACAGTGCTGATGTATTGATGACCCTAGACAATCATTTTAGATGAAGCTGGGTTGAGTGTTTTTCAGGAGGGAAACCTGACCTCTAATTACAAACTGTTGATGATATCACCCTAGTAGCCCCCATCAGAAATGGTGACCAGATAGATACCAAAATGGGTGGAACACCTTTGTCTGCGGGCACTAACCAGAAACAAAACTCGCATAGGAATCAATAATGTCAGGATTTAGTCCTGGCATCATGATCTACAAAAGATACACTCACTATGAATATGACTCCATAAGGGCGAGTTACCTCGTGTAATCAAATTTCATGATGGTCATCAGCTAGGCGCTCTCTTATTCCAGAGTAAATACAGTAGTTGTGTAGGTGAGATTTCTGCTGCCTCCTGCCCAGGATGTGTCCTTTTCTAAAGACTTCTGGAAATAGTAATGGTTCAACAAAACCAGAGCAAAGTACCTTATAAATCGCTTTTCTCAGAATATTCTTCATTGTAAAGAAGCACCCTAAACACAACCTTCCAACCTTCATTGCAGCAGAAATGAGATATTTCTGACTGAATTGAGCTTGCTGATATTGTTTGTAGGTTTTATACATTGTCCACTTAATTGTTCTCCCCAGATGAGGACGATATGGCTTCAGGACTGGTCTGCTGCCACTGCTGCAGAAGCTTTCTTCGAAAACTATTCAAACTTTGCAGAGGTGTTGCATGGGTGGAGAACTGGAGCTGAATAAATTTTGCAACTATTGACTCCAAAGTTGAAGCAGTGCCACAAAGAAAAGGTGATTTCAGACACTGGATCACGTTAGTGCAATAACTCAAAAAAGTATTTGATGAATCATTTCCAAATTTCACAAATTCTATTGACCAGTCCAAATTTTGAAATAAATTGCACCAAAACTGAATCAATGATGTTTAGTGACAGCCAAGAGTAGGACGAAGAGAAGAGGCTTCTCTTTTGATTTAGGGGATTGAAGGTGGATCTGCAGATCAGTGGCATGGGAACTTCCATCTCACACAGTAATAACTTAGTAATAATTGATAAATAATAATTTAGATGGTTTGCATGTTATATAAAAAGGTCTCGATATGACATGACAAAGTATACAGTGCAGTTCTGTTTGTTTATACATTGGTAATAAATGAACATTTAGGCTATCAGACTGTTATGGGTAGAGGTTTTGGGTCCCCAAGTATTATTCACGAATTCTTAAATTTACAGAAATCTGCAACCCCTAACCCTCTCGAATTTGAAGGGGTTACTATTTCAAGTCTCACTGTCAATCTTTCATCAGTACAAACACTAGGGCAGGGGTGCCCATACTTTTTCAGCTTGCGAGCTACTTATAAATGACCAAGTCAAAATTATCTACCTACTATAAAAATTCAAAACATATATTTATTTATAGATATACAGAGAATTCTTTATCATTATTCTTCATTATTATTATCATTAATTAACCTTTGGGATAAATAAAGCATTTTTTAATTGAACTGGGATTTTAGTGCCTTCACCTTTCTCTTTCTCAGCTCACTTTTCGGAGGGAAATTAATGTCGTAGTTTTTATGAACAGTCTGAAAATGCCGCTCCTCCACAAGCGACTCGGTCGCTTGCTGGAGTTTTGCAGCAGCTGGCGCAGTTGAACTCATCATCCATCCTCTATTTTTTATGCCATGCGATCTAGCCACTCTACCTTTGCGATCGTGATCGACGTATTGGCCACTGCTGCACTAGGGTATGCAAATTCTAAAATGTAGAAGGTCATTGATTAATATCATGCTGCATAATAAACCAAAGGGTGCGACCAAATCATGTGCTGGTGTGACCAGTGCTACCACTGGAAAGGTCTGATGCCTTGTTAAGCCAAATGAAAAATCATCCCATTATCTTGCTCTGTGTGTAGCCTAAGCGCACTTCTCTGACAAAGGCAGTAATTGCTGGCTAGCCGATTCCAGCACTTAGTTGTTTGTCTATCGTCGATTATCCATAACATCATCATGTCACCCACCCTCCCCATGTCTCAGCTTTCCTCATGGTCCCCTAATTTCCAGATGCATCCCTAAGCCATTCCATGTAGTATTCATGAACATGCACAGAACTGAATAAGCTACACAAAGGAAATGTTAAATGAATCATTTAATTCAAGCTGAAATCAACGTAGGACATTTACAGACACGTAAATGTTCAGAAAAATCTGAATCTTTTCCAGTGTTTCTAGCTCCATCATTAGTCATCATTACACAAAACGGAAAGTGTCTTTATAATTTAATTCCTCATTATTACCATGTGACAGACAAAACTGAGCCAACGTTTGCAGGATATGTGCTTATTCTTATGACTGAAAAAAAGCAGTTTCATTTGGAGTGTTAAATCAGGTTGAAGCAGTTATTTGGTTCCTCTTTCAGTCTATTTTTCAGGACCATTTCACTTTGGTATGAGGGCTTCCCACATAGCCTGAGTCTGCTGTTCGGCAATGGTGTTATTGCTGTAATCAAGGAGATCGCCGTTCCACATGCCGATCCCGCGAAGGCCCAGCTTCTTCACATATTCCGCCTTTAGGGAAATGCTCCGTGGGTCGTCATACCACACCTGGTGGATATCCCCATTGCTGGCCTGGATGAGGAGAGTCAAGGCAGAACATTAACGCAGATTAAAATTCCTGAAGATTCCTCCAAATTAAAGTCCCAGAGATGAACTAGCACCTGCACCACAAATTGTGAAACCACTGAAATGCATACGGCGGCCTCTGCGGTTTTCCCAGCATGCCTCCAGCTCTGTTTCCGGAAAGCCCCATTCTAGTTCCTGGAGCTCGACAGGAACGGGGTCATTCTTACTAAGTTAAGGGCTTTTGAAATATCATTACAGCGCCGTGTTGAAACTGATGATAGATCTGGCATCATACAGGGCTGGAGAGGGAGGCTGCACTGTTTGAATTACCTGGTAGTTGTAGTAAGGGGCGTGTTGTGCCTCGTCCCACAGACTGCCTGTCAGGGAGCCGTTGACCTGCTTCATCATCGTGCTGTATGGGATCTGCCGGCCAGCTGCGTCACTGCAAGGCGCACCTTCGTAAGGCACCTTCGGGATGGTGCAAACCCCCCTCTGCAGGGAAAATAATGGCTGGGACCACAAGCTTCTGCACACTGATACTTCAGCCATTTTTAAAGGATTATGTAGTGTCAGGAAGGAGACTCTGAATGCATGTGAAGGACTATCCTATTAAATGAGTGAACGGACGCCTACCTCTGAGAACTTTTCGCATGGGTAGTCATATCCGTACCAGGGAACCCCCATCACCATCTTCTTTGGATGGATATCCAACAACATATATTCAGCATATCCTGGGAAAGACAACAAGTTATAACTAACACAAAGAGAAACTGCAAAGGGCACATTCTTTACACAGTAAGATGCTCCGAATGTGACTTACCAGACATCGTCTTGAAAAAAGGTGCATTAGCCTTTGCTATACATTCACCCCATATCTGACTTTGCTCATCATAAGACATCACAAAGATTAAGTCAGACGCCGCTGCAATAGCATGGTAGTCATAGCAACGCTTGTCTATACACGTAGGTGACCATGCCACGTCAAATGACACCTGTGAATAAGCAATATGGACTCGCTGAGCTTATATCAGGAAAAAGCGTTTATGAAACACATAAATGCACTTCTGAAGTCATCGGTCAACTACATAATGACATTTTTTTTATGCAAAAATCTAAATATTTAAAATTTAGTTGAGTGTGTTAGTAAAAGTAATTGAATTGGAACTTTCACAATTTAAAGTTATACATGAGAAACATTGAAAAACTAGGAAAATACTAAAACACTGTAGGATTGACCAGTGACCTCTGAGAGAACATTCCCTTTCACTTTAGAAATGTACGCTATATGATTATGAAGGCAGGAATCTCACCTGTGATCCTGGGATCTCTTTATGAAATGCTTCAGCAGTTTCTTTTACTAGGTCATTTAAAGCAAAGTACTCTCGAGATAATGCCTCCACTGGTTGCTCAATGTCAATATTGATCCCATCCATAAACAGTTTCTTTGCCAATTGTACTTTTTCTGTGATCCAGGCAGTTCGGTTGTCACGATGCACAATTTCAGATACAGGAACGTCCCCTAAATGACACACGAGGATGTCAGTCATATACAATGAATCATGTATTCAAGCTGTTAACCAAACTTGTTTACTTAAAATGTTGTTTAGTTTATTGCGACTATATAAAAGATAAACATTGAGAATATTGTTGTTGGCAATTCCAAATAATAAGTCCAAGCTGGAACTACCTTTCAGGACGAACCTTGCGCCTTTTGAGTGCGCGTAACACATAAGCTCTGGATCATAGGGTCCAAACATAGCCACAGTTGTCACCATGCTCCAGTCGTACGACTTCCAGCTTTTTCCTCCAACATCAAATACATATACCTGTATATACAAGATAGTGCTTAAGCACCGATACAAGTATTCAAGAGGATCGACCAGGAACTTGAACTGTCATTCACAGCTAAAAGCTCACTACGGTAAATATGGACAGTGGATTTCCCCTTTTCTGGGTTGTATAAATGCAAAAACAGATCAATTACAATAAGTCCATTAAGTATAACTAAGTAACAATTCAATCTCATTTTTACACAGCGGGAGGTATACTATTAGATTAGTACTAATATTAGTATAGATTAGTAAGCATTAAACTACGGGAACCGTTGAATGCTTGAATCTGATTGGCTGACGAACGTTCTGAGGTGTGCAATTATTTTCAGATAAACGCACGGCGAACGTAGTTCCAGGTAGCTCTCTTGACCGCATTACAGTTCCATATCACTTCGAATAGTTAACTGTAATAACGGAAATTAGCATACAGTACCTATACAGCACACAGGACTAACAAAAACAACAACACGACAGACGATTTTCCGAAAGTAAATTTTTATATTTACGGTGAATATGAAACTTTCAACAACTGGGCTGCAGCAGTATTAGTTAGCCTAGTGTACCAACTTAAAGGCTACACATGACATTTCTCACTAGCGAGGTAATAACAGCGCTGCATCTTAAAGCAGACTTACAGTTTAGAGACGGTGCTTCAGAACACTGTTGAGGGACACACAGAGGTAGCCTAATTCATACAAACTCTCTCTCTCTCTCTCTCTCTCTGTTTCTCTTTCTCTGTGTCTCTGTCTCTCTCGCTCTCTTTCTAATAACTTCATTATTAACTGCATTAGTCTGCTATCAACAGCTCAAGCCTCCATTGCCAGCTTTAAAATGACGTTTTGGAACTAGCAAAAGAGTCGTTGGATGAGATGCGGAAGAAATAATCCTACTCACAATAGCGATTTAAGTAGAAAAACCGTACGAATCCCTTGAAATATATAATCTAATCGATGTGTTGAGGTGTGGCAACCGTAGTATAAGCGGAATAATTGACTCCGGACCGTTGAATTATTAGAAAATAATGCACACCCGAGGTGGTAATGCGGCCACGACGCGAAGCGGAGTTATTTTCTAATAATTCAACGGCCCGTCGTCATAATAACACTTTTCCACTACGATGTACTGTATGCTATATGTCCCAGCATTAACCCTTACCTCGAAGTCCTTCTCGCCTTGAATAGGTTTGCAGAGCTCTGGTTTGTCACATGGACAGACCACATCCTGAGCTAGGAGCGCCGCGACCTGAGTCGCTAAGAGCAGTAGCGGTAACATCATTTTCACCGTTCACAACACCACCGCCGCAGAGTCTCAACGCGAAGTTTCCAGCCTATTTAATTCCGATTAAGATCACGCGAGATCTCGCGTGATTTCATGATATATACTATGTAACCATGGGACGTTATTTGTTAACACAAGTGAACTGAGATTTTGCTGAAGCATGGCAAAATGAATGTGTCATAGAATTTATGAAAATAATGGATAGCATATCATTTTTTTCCATTACCCTATTTAATTGGCACATTTCCACAAACAGACTTTTGGCTTTACTAGAACAGCATTAACTGTGGAATCCATGATCGTATGTAGCGGATAATGTCATTCTACCACTTAGAAATTTCCTTGAAAATTGCATAGCAATTTATGAATACTACATGGAATGGCTTAGGTTGTTGCATTGTTAGTTAACTTTGAACACTTCGGTGATGTTGGGACACTGGCAAACTGTGCTAATTCTGTTTTTTACATGGGAAATCATAACGTTCTAGCACGTTTATTATAAATTATGCTCATCAACAGTATTTTGGTTCTTAGCTTGAAAGTATTCGCTGAAACAAATATCAATAAATATATTATTAATTAAACTTAGTGTTTTATTTGAGATTAAACATAGGAATTATCCTGTTAAACATTTTCAAAGATTCGGTATCAATATATATTAATATTTGCAAGTCGTGCAGATTATAAAAAAACATTTTACTTGACATTTTACACATAATATAGTATTATGCTATTACTTATGTATTAACCACAAAATAAGGTATATACTGATCTAATATTAATTCATCATTAATAAATCATGACGCATGTTTTATCTCAAGAAATTACTGTAGTTGTTACTATATCTGTTAATTCTGTAAACCTTTGTAAACTACTGAAGGAACTACTAAGGAGCTACTGAAGGAACAAGTAATGAATAACACAAGTGAAATACTGATCTCATGTTTGTTCATCATTAACGAATCATGACATCTTATCTCAAGTATTGACTATATTTGTTCATGATTTGCTCATGATTTGTACTTCAATAGTAACTGAGTTGTTAAGTCTTTGTGCCCCATGAAGTGATTTGTTCCCAAAAAAAATGTCAGTCTCTTTTTACAATGTACATGCTCTAGAATGCTTTGAATACATTTGACTAAATTTTCTCTCAAAACATTTAATATTTTGGTCAAAACTCAACTATTCGATGATACTGCTGATGGTAATATGTTATAGAAAATCTTATCATAATAAGAAAAAGAAAAATATATATTTGCTAGCTTAAGTAATACAGCACCACTTTCCTTCAAGGTCAGTCAGTTGCACTATATCAGGAAGGACTCAGGACTATTTCCAAGATCAGGTGCTATTTGCCTTTGATTCAAAAGACCTCTGCTCCACCACACCCCAAGCCTGGATATGCCCGTGATAGGCGGGGCTTGTTGTTTCATGTTAATCATGATGTACTTTGAGTTACAGTTGTGTAATACTGATATGAATGAAAGCTGTATGTCTCGATTAGTTAAGAAAACCTCTGGTAAAATAAGAAAACTCCGTCTAACCATTCTGTAGTGGTTTCATTTTATTTAAGATTAGTAAAGGTCAATGATAGATTATCTGAGCATATGATGGAATAACATCCATTACCCATTTATCTTACATACGTATTTATTAATTAGTATTCATCGTGTTTTCATCATGTGACCTGCACCTTGGGGTTAGGTAGTAATTTATAATACGTTGGGCAAACAGCTCAAGAGTTTATAAAAATTCACTCGGGGCAACTGTGTGAGCCAAATGGTGAAAGACATGCCATTACCAAGCAGCCAACTTCCGATTACAGATTAGGTCAAGTCCAATATGACAGTGTTTACAGACCATGCAGACAAGGTATGGAAGAATGGAACAAAATATAGAACGAAGCTAGCAAGAAACCATGATCCAAGAATCACAATATGTGGGAAAAAATCATACATCACATCTCAGATTATCTGCAATAAATCACTGAATAACAGCTTGACCCTGAAGCATCATGATGCTCACAATCTTGCTTTGTCCATTGTGGGTATCTTTGTGGGACAGGATCCTCTCCAGTCCACCTACTGCCCACACCAGTCCACTGACAGCCCCTTATCCTCAGCTATATATCCAGCCCTATCCCACCTAGACAGGCAGGACTCCTGTGTAAACATGTTTCTCATTTTCTTCACTTCAGCATTGAATACATTCTTTCCTCAGAACCAGACAGAGAAGCTCAGGCTCCTGGGTTTCAGTGCACCTCTGTGTAACTGGATCCCGGGCTTCCTGACTGAGAGACCTCAGACAATCTGCTTGGGCAACAACATCTCCAGCATCACTATGCTGCTCACTCCCCCCCCCCCCAAAGACTGGGTGCTCAGTCCACTCTGCTGTTTCATGACTGTACCACATAGTACAGCTCAAACACCATCATCAAGTTTACCTGTAACATGACAGTAGTGGGTCTCATCAGCAGTGGTACTGACATTCTGACCAGTCCGGAGTACCAGATGTCTTGCAGTTCACCTGGCAGAAGACCTCACCTGGATTCTCAGCAGGACCACCCTAGTCAAGAAGGCACCACAGTGTCTACACGTCCTGAGGAATCCTCTCCATGTTCTACAGGAGCACCATAAAGAGTGTTCTAACCCGTTGCATCACTTGGGAATTGCAAAGCCTTAATCCACAACTCCCTGTAGTAGATGCATGAATATGACACCCGCAAAGTCTCTGACTCCTTTCTGATGGACTCTCCGTTCTGCTCCCATGAAGTTCTCTGACTGGCACGGTGTCACTTCATCTCAGTGGTTCTCAAACAGCACGTACCACTGGAGGATGACCGCCCTGAATGAGCCATCACCTCCATGTAAGACCCTTTCGGTACAGTGTTCCCTCCAGGTCTGCGATAAACTTTACCTGTTCTGGGGCCTTTCTTTGCGCAGAGTGTCTCTTCAGTCTCCTTTCGCCATGACAACCCTCGTATCCAGTCCCCCTGTTTCACATTGTCCTCTGTCTTGCACTTTTAGTACTGTGAAAATCCTTCCATTGTTACTTGCCATTTTTTATGCACTGTGGTCGTGGGAGAACATTAATCGTTCCACTGTATACCTGTATGTGGATGGTATGATAATAAAGCCCACTTGACTTATTTACCAGTCTCTTTTCCAAACTTATACCTTTCCCACTTCTGGAGGCTAGGTGGCGCTAATAGGTTGTGAAGCAGCTCTGTGTGGTTGCTTACATAATTCTTGGAAGGCTCACAGGTGTCGTCTTTTCACTTTTGGGGCCTGCTCTCTGCAGGCTTTGAACACGCTGTCTTAGAGCTCTATTCCCCCACCCTATGTGGATGAAGAAAAGCTTAATTGCTTTAGAGGGCACTCATCTATCGAGCCAAACAGAAGGCGGACATTATTTCCGAAAATTATTGTGTATTTTCTTGCCACTTCTTTTAAAAACCAGTCTCTGGATGTTAACTTTTTTATAACATCATAACTGGACTTGAAACAAGCACATATCCCTCCCATACAGATGTTTTGGGCTTTTAATTGAAATAAAGATGAAGGATGTGTAAGTAGTATATTTATTTTGGGAAAATATGTCATTCATAGATCCAAATATTTGAGAACAAGACCTGCATTTTGCGCCTTTCATGAGGAATTGTGCCTTTATTTTATACTAACACATATTTTAAATACTTTAAAAGGTATGAAGAAGCCTGGTGCTCAAAATCTTTTGAATGTATGTTCAATGGTTCAACATAGTTTATTAAAAAAAACAACGGTAATATGCAAATGCCCAAAATACATGGGAGGAGGGAAAGACAATATTCAAAACAGAGACATGCCCAGTGGATGAGGACCAGTGGGTTCGGTGGATGTACGGGTACAAAATCTTGGTATCTGCTGCAGAAGAAGAACATTTACATTAATTGTGTCATAAGTGTACGGATGAGTATCAAACCCACACACATACTGCAAGAGCATGCAGACTCCACACACAGAGCCATGGGTGGGTATGAAACCCAAATACACAATGCAAGAGCATGCAGACTCCACACACAGAGCCAGGGGTGGGTTTCAAACCCACACAAACACTGCAAGAGCATGCAGACTCCACACACAGAGCCAGGGGTGGGTATGAAACCCAAATACACAATGCAAGAGCATGCAGACTCCACACACAGAGCCAGGGGTGGGTATGAAACCCAAATACACAATGCAAGAGCATGCAGACTCCACACACAGAGCCAGGGGTGGATATCAATGCCAAACAACTCTTATAAAGTAATTCACTTCTCTCTCTGATTAATGAAGTTGGTAACTGCAGAATCCTGTCAAAGAGCCCATATCTTTACAGTGCCATAATCCTCGGCAGTTGTAAATTCTTTAGCTCTAACAGAGTTTTTACAATTTCTTGCAATTTCTGATATGGTGGAGCCCACAGATCTAATTGTACATCATAAACCATTAATCAGATTAAATTGTTTGCATCTGATTTGGCACAATTCCAAGAGCTATTATCATCAATTTAGGGAAAAATAGTAAGATTAATCTGGCACCCAATGACAGGATTAGTCTATCGCCTATAATTCTGGCCTTAATTTTATTACCAAATGCTGTCAGTGTTTCATACTCTGTCCCTTGTATTATTTTTTAGGCTAACTCAGGGTCCTGGCAGGCTTTCAGCCTGTCCCAGGGAGCACACACCCTGAAGCAGGGGCTCTAGGGATGCAAGTTCACCACTTTTGACACACTAAGGACACTTTAGAGACACAACTCAGCCATTCAACCAAGTTTAACTACTGATGGAAGTTGGTGTAAGTAGAGAAAAGCCAGGACCATCTACCATGCCACAAGTGTCTCTGAAATCCATCACCATAGCCACTTAATCCCAACTGGGGTCACAGGGGGGACCGGAGCCTGACCCAGGAACAGTGCAAGTTTTGTGGGGTAAATTTGTACAGTTTGGGGAGAATCATGTAGGTGTGACTTGGCAAAAACCATGTTCAGATCTGCATTGGAGACAAGATAAGAGTCCCACAGAGCTAAAATGAGGTACCTGTCACAAATCTGCTGTACGTGTTCAGCTCTGCTCGTTTGGATTCTTAGCTTGGCCGGTAAGTGGACTTTTCCTCTATTAAAATCCATTTTTATAAAAGTTGAAAATCTTTGAAAAGATATCTGAGAATATTTTAAAAGTCAGAAAAATACCTCACGCGATTTGTTACATAATTTTTAATGATTGTTTTCTTTTGTATTTATCCGCCTTGTCATTTCATTCAGGTTGTCCGGAGGAAACACTCGGTAAGTGCCCTTTCTGAAATGAGATTTCGCAACGTAAATGAAAATCCATGTTCTGGATCAGTGTTCTGCATCTGGACACTCATTTAGTTATGACACACCCTATACAGAGATCAAATTCCCTGAAGGCAAGACGTACCAATACAAATATGAAGCACAATCCTGTCGGGTGCCTCTGAGAATGACATAATCAAAGCTGGACTGAAAATCAGTGCAGATGTGAATATCACAGAACTGGCCCATAGGATCTTTGTGCTTCAGGTCAGTGAAATTTTGTTCCAGATATATAATGGTTATTTGTATTATTTCATATTATTTCATGATCTGTAGGAACAGACTGATAAACTCTTTACATCATTAAAGTCAAAAGTAAGACACTTTCTGTTTTGATTTCAGCTTTTGAATCCACTTACCCAGGAGTACAGTGGGATTTGGCCCAATGCTCAGATTCTCCCTACAGCAGAGCTAACCAGGGAGCTTGGATAAGAGCTCCTCCTACCTGTCAAGTTTGAATATTACAACGGTGATCACTTTAGGTAATAAACATTCTACAGCATTGATGCCACGAACCAATTTTTTACATTAATACAAATGTTGCAGGCGTGTTCCCATGACAAAGTCCCCTGTCAGTTTAATAAACTGGGGAAGGTTATCATGTTAAGGTCTGCCACAATGGCACTGAACAGTAGTTTAATTGCAGTTTAATTGAAGAAATTACTATTCTAGAAACTCATACATGTGCACACATACACACACGTAGAGAAAAACAACAAATCACTGCATGGGTTGTGAGGTTGAATATGTCTGTACCCAGGTGGTTTTGGGGCACAGTAGTGCTGCTTCTGATTCTGTCCGGGGCAGGAGTTGGAAACAGTGTGGCTGCCGTTGGTAGGAGCTGCTAATAGTCAGGATGGCAGCAACACTGATGGCAGAACAGTAGTTTCGTGTGCAGCGACCAGTAGCTCCACGAGCAGTAACAGGGCACCGATGACATCTGTAAGTTCAGGGTTACTACTACAGGTGCTAAACGGTCATTGATAATACCTGGTCAGTCGAGCATATGGACTCCCACTGAGCTACTGGCAGGCATTGGTGGGATTTGGCAGGCCACCGAGGAGCGAGCTGGTGACAGCAATCTCTGGATGCAGGCTGCTTGCTACTGTACGCCACACTGCAGATAACAGGGCATGCTGCCAGCTCTGGCATTTCACAAGCCAGGTCAGTGACCACTGGCAGCTCAGATATACTGCAAGGATCAGGGATTTTCGCACACTGGCGGAGCAAAGCAGGAATAATCCTAGCTCTGCCTCGACTCTGCCATCCAGCCCAGTAACTTTCAAACCTGTGTATCTAGGAGTTCCTGCAGAAATGCTACTGTATACGGCCTTCCTCAAACATGGCGTTCCGCATGAAAGGGCAATACTGGGTGGAACATGGAATATCAGCATCTGGACACTCATTCCCAAGTCCTCACTGTCTCATTAAATGGCATGGAGATATGTGTACTCCTTCTCTGGAATAAGCTTCTTCAGTGTGTTCTGTAGTGGCTAGACGGGCCCCCTTTGTAGGATGAAGCTCTGACCTCAGACCATGTAAGCAGTGAAGAAGCATCGATATCTCCTGCCTTTCTGGATGTCAAGCTGGTTCGTGTCATTTAGACACCAGGGCAGCAAAGGAATCCTGTCTGTCTTGATGTGAGACTCGCTGTTAGTCAAAATGTCTTTGGGCCTCATCTTGCTCTGGCAGAAGGGACCATGCAAAGGGATTTTGCTTCTTGCATAGCAGCACACCATGTGCACGCATCGTCAAAAGAGCAAATCACTTTGCGCTCGTCTCGCTCTTGTAGGAGTGGTGTTTTTTTAACGAGGCGTGGGCAGGCGCACTGTCAGCGCGCTGCCATTTTAAGACGGCGAACTGACATTGCACTTTTGACCAACAAAAACCACGTCTTAAATCAGTGGCGTGTTGATGAATGGTGTTTAAGTGCCGCATTTTATAAATGTGCAGATGCATGACACTCGGCACGGACACAGGTAGGAGCCCACTGTGCGCTTATGGTCTTTTATTCCATGTATATATGTTTTATTATAGAGTACATCTAGTGATTTCACATAATTATACTGGCTAATGAAACACCAAAAGAAATATGTGTGTGTGCATGTGTATATATATCTGTATATAAAATGCTGCTTTCCTTGTACCATTTCCCTTTTATAACTGCAAGAATACCCAGGAAGCCATGAACAACTGCAACAAAACTGTTCCAAGCCGTTTTCTCCATCCTGTTCAGCAGCTTGGCGAACTCGTCACATTCTGTGATCTTCTTGATCTGCGGGCCGACGAAGGTACCAGCCTTGACCTTTGCCCCGGACAGCTTTGGAAAAACATCTTGGAGGTACTTGAAAGCTGCTGACTTGCCTTATAAGCGAGCAGCAAATGTTCACCTTACCTTCAAGAGTTTTCTTGCAATATTCACATGTGAAATGAGGTGCCCAGGACTTGTCTTGATCCCCGACAGGCATGGCAGAGTAAGCCTTGTAGGCCTCGTACATCTTACGACATGCTTTCATGGAATACTTTCTCGTTCTTGTCTTTATAAATTGTCCACACATGTGGCAAAATGCATCTGCTGGGTTCAAACGACCTCTTGATGCCATCTAAATCAAATAATAATTGCTCTTTAACTACAATTCATTATTCTCTTACTCAGCAATAACATGAACCGAAATGTTGGTTCGAGTCACCTGTGCTTTTATACTTGTATGACTACTATTGGACAGTCCGAGAACATTCTAGAAAGTTCTAAAAGTTTCTTGAAAGTTCTAGATAATTCTGGAAAATTCTAGGAACTTCTGGAGAATTCTAGCAGTTCAAGAATATTCTAGAAGACCACTCAGTATTGAATGCGAATCGAGAATTTTCCCGAGAACAGACGAATTTCAAAATATCATTATCCTGATCACAGAAACAAAGTTTTTGTGGAACAATAGCTATTTTCTGTTAGTTTCAGACATAACGGGTTAGGAAAACACACTACAGTAAATGTCTGGACTTTCATCTTCAGCTTACAGTGGGAAATATGTCCAGAGTAAACAAACAACTGTTCAGTTCAAGCAGCCGATCCAGGAGTGCATCCGGTAGCCAGACTGCTGACGTTTGGAACATACCTGAGAAAAATATGAAATCCAGGAGGAGACATAAGCTTCCCAAATGGGATATAAGAAACACTATTCCCTCTTCTAGTAACTCCATTCAGCTGTCTCGCCAGATATTTGGAAATTGACTCTTTTTCTTGCTAATGTCCATTGTTCATCATGCATTAGATTAGAGATTACACATCAAGAAACCAACAAATAATAAATAGGGTATTGGGATCTTAGCATGGAGGGAGTCCGATGGACAGATAGTAGATTTGGGATTTATTAATAAGGATAGTGGTTTTGTCCAACTACACATAATTAATTGGGTATCTCTGGCTTACAGTGTCTTTTTCAGAACTTGGGCGACAAACTTCCACCCTTGTTTGCCAATATAACTTGTGTCAAGAGGAACGATGGCCATCTGTAGGGGTACCAGCTTGCTGTTTATGCGGAAACCACAATGAATAAAGCACAGCTTTATGCCATGGAAATGGGCACTATGAAGGAATGGCAGGTCTACAATGATGCTGAGCATCATTGTCTTGTGTGTTCCACAACCCTCCCAGGAACAGATACAGAGGATTTGCAAATATATCTTTTGATGTACTAAGCAGTTTTCTATTTGATGTCCAATAAAGAGCATTAAAATGAGATGTCCTGGCATCTCAACCAGCATTTAACTCAAAAACTGGACTTAACTGGACAAAAAAGTTGGACAAAATGCATTTAAGTGTGAAATAGAGTATTAGCATCTGCCTGCTGTGCCTCACAGGCAGCAGTACGATGGGGACGGGATTGTCAAGAATTTGAAATCTCTGCAGAGGGGGTCAGCGGCCAGTTAGGAGCATATCCTGCCTTGAAGATCAAAGCCAAATGGAGGAACATTTCTCCAGCAATATGTAGGAGAAATGTATGTTTCAAGCCATGGATATGTACTTAAATGCACAGTATGCTGCTTCAGTGAGTAATGGAAGACTTCATGATCTGCTCTTGGTTTGAGGCTCCGTGCCTCTCACTTTCCTGGTACAGTGCTATTCACTGCAAATTTTCCTATCACATTTATTAAAAAAATGTACTTATATACAGAATTTAGGTTCAATTAGAAATTACCAAAGTTGTATGAAAAGCAAGAAAAAGAATGAAATGTTGTAATATAGCAATGCAACTCACATTATCTCTGTAATGTAAACAAGCTTAAGTTTAACAACTTTCCATGTTTTTATCTTCTTCTTCGCCAAGGACTTTAGATGTCTGTCCTGTGCTCGGGCACGGAGTTGGGAAGCAGCCCAGGGGCTGGGGAAATCGGGTGAACGAGGGATTTAATCTGAGAACAGCAAGGAACATGATACCCCACAAAAGGACGGATGTTAATGACAGGACTGGGGAAACAAACTTAACGCAGACTTACATACACAAGACTAATTAGACACAACTAGAAACGGCTGGTAACGCGGGGATTCCACATGGGGTAGATGAGGGGGGCATCGCACATGGGAGGATCAGACGATCGAGGCAGGACAATGTGATTTTAAAGACTCCTAAGGTTGATTACAATTTTATTAAAAGAAGAAAATAAATGACAATCTCATTAATTTCTATAGACAATCCAGTCTGTTCATTATCAAAATGCTTGACAAATTTCCTCACAATGTGATAACACCTAGTAACTTTTCACATTGTGGGGATGTGTGTGTGTGTGTGTGTGTGTGTGTGTGTGTGTGTGTGTGTGTGTGTGTGTACCCCTTGATGGACTGAAATTCATGCAGAATATCCCCCCCTCTTATGTCCTGTTCTAACTCCACTACGATCCTGTACTGGAGAGGTTAGAAGATGCATAGAAGTAAATGAATTTTTCCTCTTCCTTAACTAGTGATTTCAAATATTAAAATAATTTATTTTGTTCACATTTACATTTAGCAGTCACTCTAAGCACAAAAGCATCTAAGATGGAAATCCACTGCAATGACTGTGAACATTATGCCATTAATTATCTTCTAAATGCAAACAACAGCAGCATCCTCTTCGTGATATCAATAAATATGTAAAAAGTTAAAACTTAAAATCACAGTCAAAAATAAGTGTCGTCTTTCTATCCCATTTTTACATCCTAGGTTATATGGATTTCCTTACAAACTAACTGAAGGTGACGTATCTGAGCGTACCATCACTGAAGAAACGATCCCAAATTAATTAAGACAGCAAATAACCTACGCAACTCAATTCAACTAAAACAATTACAGTAGCATGAAGTCATGTCACACAGTTGATGAGCTCATGAAGGACAAAGAACAACTTCTCTAAAGTTGCAGCCTCACACCTGCCACCTCCTGAAGTTACTGCTCATCACATGAACACATAATCTTTGTCACATGTAATGGCGGAGACATAATTTGAGGGCTGAAAATATGATGATAAACTTTAAAATCCTGATTTGTATACTTTATTGTGAAATTAAAATAAGTACATATGAATACCTGGCAAAACATTAATACTACGTTGAAATCAGGTAATATGTGAATTGTTCCATGTAAGGAAAACTATTCCTCAAAGTTACTGACATTTGTCTGACAGATTATGACACATCAAGGTGTCCCCTAACATCTCAGGTGTATAAATACTGTAGCACTGGCGGGGTGCATATCCCAGCATGCCCTGCGTGCAATTGTAAATAGCCCTTATTGTTGTTGTCATTGTTAATGGTGGCATTCCCCTACTGTGATATGTGTGTTTGCCCATATCTTGTGTGTGCCCTGTCCGATCCTCGCATGTATTTAGCTTGCATAAATCTCTCACTGTTTATGCATCTTACAGTTCGGCATCTGACAACCTTGTGTAATAGGTTCGGTGCTTGTTGGGTGCATGTTGTGGTCCTTTTAAGGACTGCTAATAAAGAGCACATTTCCCCCCGACAAGCAATTCTCCTCGTCTGTCTCTGCTCCCGCGATACCTCGGTCCACCCAGCGCCAAAATGCACTGCTCAAAAAAATTAAAGGGACACTTTGAAAACACATCAGATATCAAAGGGGGAAAACTCATGCTGGATATCTATACTGATACAGACTGGGTAGTGTGTTAGGAATGAAAGGATGCCACATTGTTTGATGGAAATGAAATCATCAACCTACAGAGGGCTGAATTCAAAGACACCCCAAAAATCAAAGTGAAAAATGATGCGGCAGGCTAGTCCATTTTGCCGAAATTTCACTACAGTAACTCAGAATCATACTCAGTAGTTTGTATGGCCCCCACGTGGTTGTATGCATGCCTGACAATGTCGGGACATGGTCCTAATGAGACCACGGATGGTGTCCTGGGGGATCTCCTCTCAGATCTGGACCAGGGTATCACTGAGCTTCTGGACAGTCTGAGGTGCAACCTGGTGGCATCGGATGGACGAAACATAATGTCCCAGAGGTATTTTATTGGATTTAGGTCAGGCGAGCGTGGGGGGCAGTCAATGGTATCAATTCCTTCATCCTCCAGGAACTTCCTACATGCTCTTGCCACATGAGGCCGGGCATTGTCGTGCACCAGGAGGAACCCAGGACCCACTGCACCAGCATAGGGTCTGACAATGGGTTCAAGGATTTCATCCCGATACCTAATGGCAGTCAAGGAGCTGTTGTCTAGCCTGTAGAGGTCTGTGCGTCCCTCCATGGATATGCCTCCCCAGACCATCACTGATCCACCACCAAACTGCTTATACAACATGGACATTGATCTTTACACATGACAAAAGAAGGCAGGGTGACCTGACCAAGGGTGACTGTGACCACCCTGAGCATCACAGCCAATAGACAATTACATCAGCGACACAAATAAGAGGCAACCTGTATTTAATGTAACACGGGGTTAGGGGTGATGTGCTATCAGTTACCGATAAGGGTCTGAATGACGTATGGTCAAGAAGCATGAATTAGTCCTTATAAAAGGCAGCTGATGTCTACAGCTCCTCGCATTTCAGCTACCATGAGAGCAGTTGTTCTTGCTCTGACTCTAGCCCTTGTGGGTAAGTAAATCACTTATTTGATGGGTTTACATACCTTGCCGAATCAAATGAATGCTACTTTTAAACAAGCACAAAAGCTGAACAAGATTAATAAAATACTTATTATTTAGTTTGCACTTGGCCATTTGCTTTTAGTTATTGCCAAAAATTGGTTAATTATGAACGCAACTGTACATTTCAGTATTGCTGTGCTAATATTCTATTGTTATCCCATTTCATAAAGCTAATAATCCGCAAAGAATAAACTAAATGAAATCTATTTCAGGAACAGCTTTTCCATTCCTAAAAATTAAATTTAGGTTTCTAAGGAAAGGAATGTTAAACCTAATATTTTAAAAAATGTTTAATAACAAAAAATATATCACATCATATCTGTTTTCATTTGTTGTCACATGAAAGAGAAGGGTTTTAAATTCACCATCTTGCTTTTTGTTTTCTAGCGAGTCAGCATGCTAACCTAAGTAAGCAGACCTCACTTATTATCTCATTAATAATATACATTGAGATCTCATTGCCATTTAAGTTTCAAAAATGAGGCATATCCCTAGCAAAAATCCCAACACTTCCTTTTCCAGCACCAGACTTCGACAACAGTAAGACCTATGTCTACAAGTACGAGGCTGTGATCTTGGGTGGTCTACCAGAGGCAGGCTTAGCCAGAGCTGGGGTGAAGATTGTCAGCAAGTTTCTCATTAGCGGCATCGCCCAGGACACCTACCTGCTGAAGGTATCTGACTTGGAGTAGAGGAAATATTTCTATTAGGAAGAACAAACAAAGTACAAAGATCTATGAGAAGATAATGAGATGCAGATTAACCTTCTTTCATCAAGACGATCAGTCTCACGAAGCTTGAGTGTTTCCATTGAGGTGATCGGATATTTTTGCTTTATTTCCAGCTTGTGGAACCTCAGCTGTTTCAATACAGCGGCATCTGGCCCAAAGATCAATTTATTCCTGCTCCAAAGCTGACTCAGGCACTGGATTCCCAGCTGCTGATACCCATCAAATTTGAGTACACCAATGGTATGGTGGGCAAGGTGTTTGCCCCCGCCAGAGTCTCTGCAACCGTACTCAACATCCACAGAGGAATCCTCAACATCCTTCAGCTCAGTGTAAAAAAGACTCAGAACATTTACCAGCTGCAGGAGGTAAGGCCTCTGTGATTATGTCGGGGATTTACGACGCTGCTATGAAGTCTTTGATGCATCATGTCAAACTTTACATTTCACAGGCTGGGGTTCAGGGAATCTGCAAGACTGACTATGTGATCAGTGAAGACGCAAAGGAGGAGCGCATTTATGTGACCAAATCCAAGGATCTGGGCAACTGTCAGGAGAGGGTCATGGCCGACATTGGAATGGCTTACATGCAGTCGTGTGACAAGTGCCAGTTGGTAATGTAAACGTTTACTCCCTTCTCTGGGCAACATACTGATCTCTTTGCCGTGGAGGTCGCACAAGCCTGGCTTCTCTTTACAGAGAGGAAAGAATTTGAGAGGAGCTGCAGCCTACAACTATGTCTTGAAGTCTGCTGACACTGGATCGCTAATCACTGAAGCCACAGTGCAGGAGCTACATCAATTCACACCTTTCCACGAGATGACCGGAGCTGGCCAGATGGAAGCAAAGTAATGCATATACATCAAGCATAAAATATCCTGACCAAAAGAGCTGCATATATTATACTGTTAAATGAATATGTTTTGTTTCCTAGACAAACCGTGGCCTTTGTAGAAATCCAGAATGTTCCGGTGCAGCCCATACAAGGTGACTACATGCACCGCGGATCTCTGCAGTACGAATTTGCCTCTGAGCTTCTCCAGACTCCCATTCAGCTCATCAGAATCAACAATGTCCAGAACCAGGTGCTGCATTCTGTTCCTTAAACCTACCATCTCATTTTATTATGTTAAATTGCTTTTAAGGAGCCATTTATGCAACATTTCTCAACTACCACAATCTGAAAACAATCCAAAAGTATTTAAAAATGTTTTATTTCTGTTTCCAGATTTTGGAGACCTTGAATCACCTGGTCACAAACAACATAAATGAGGTTCATGAAGATGCTCCCCTGAAGTTTGTCCAGCTGATCCAGCTCCTGCGTGTGGCCAAATCTGACATCATTAATGCCGTCTGGGCTCAGGCTAAAGCTAAACCCACTTTCAGGTATGTCTATGGAATGGTTAAAGGTTGCGCAAACAGTACAGTAAGCAAGGATGTAATACTATTTAAGGGGTGCTATATTTCTGTTTGGCCACATAAGGAATAAGCGGCTTTCTTTTTCAGACGTTGGGTCTTGGATGCTGTACCTGCCATTGGAACAGATGCTGCTTTATGGTTCCTCAAGGAGAAGTTTGTTGCTGATGAGTTGACTGACGCTGAGGCAGCCCAGGCTCTGCTAGCTGCTCTTCACCTTGTGCGCGCTGATTTGGACACTGTCAAGCTGGCTGCTGTGAGTAACTGATTGGCCCTTTAAAACCACAGCACAACGTCAGTGTCGGATAAATTGTAAATGTCCATGTTTCTCTTTCTTCTAGTCTCTGGCATTTCATCGCAAAATTCAGGAGCACCCCGTTCTGCGGGAGATCGCTGTGCTTGGTTATGGTTCTCTGGTGTACAAGTTATGCGTGGCAGAATCTGAATGTTCATCTGATGTCCTGAAGGTAAAATTACAACAACTGCTTGTCTCCAGTATGTACGAGATACTTTTGTTGGTTCCACTCATGGTAATCTTCAATTTTTTTTCCCATTCAACAGCCTCTCCATGACATTGCAGCTGATGCTGTGACTAAAGGCGATGTGGCAGACATCTCATTAGCTCTTAAAGCTCTGGGCAATGCTGGCCATCCTGCCAGCCTCAAGACAATCATGAAACTCCTGCCTGGGTTCGGCTCTGCAGCCGATTCCCTCCCAGTCAAGGTTCAGGTTGATGCTGCGATGGCTCTGAGGAACATTGCCAAGCGGGAACAAAGAAAGGTAAGTGTAGTCAAACGTAACTCAAGAAGGACCAGTTGTCATGGTTCAAGTGTGAACTTCAACTAGTATTAGTAATCAATAAGATGTCCGTTTGTTGACTTGGTTCAGGTACAAGAAACTGCCCTGCAGTTGTTCATGGACTGGAGTGCCCACCCAGAAGTGCGCATGGTCGCCTGCATCGTGCTGTTTGAGACCAAACTTCCTCTTGGTCTAGTAGTTTCCATTGCTGATTCCCTGCGGAAGGAGCCCAGCCTTCAGTTGGCTAGCTTTGCCTATTCTCACATGAAGGCCCTGACTAGGAGCACCGCCCCAGACCTTGCCCCAGTGTAAGAGGACTGCATCACTTCAGTCCTTTCCTATAGAGGTGCAGTTCTTGTTTTCAATGTCAGGCTAATTTTTCTCTTCATGTTTGCATGTAGTGCCGCTGCTTGTAATGTGGCTATGAAGATCCTGAGCCCCAAACTGGACAGGTTGAGCTATCGCTTCAGCAAAGCCATTCAGCTAGACGTCTGTCATTGTAAGGCGTTATTGTACTTGCCTGGAATGTTTTATGACTGATGATTGTGTTGTCATTGCATTTAATTAATGATTGATATATACAATACCACTTTAGTTTAATCTAATGATTTCATGAGTCGTAAACGGATAATTGCTTTGGAAGCTGACCTGATGGCCGGAGCCGCTGCCAGTGCATTTATCATCAACGACGCCGCCACCATTCTGCCCAGAGCCCTTATAGCCAAGGCCCGTGCTTACATAGTGGGAGCGGCAGCCAATGTTCTGGAGGTGGGAGCAGTTTGCTTAATATATCTTCCAGTTTTGGGAATGTTGTGAATTCTTTAGCTGACCAAGCTACTTGTCGGTCTCAGTTTGGCGTGAGAACCGAAGGAATCCAGGAAGCTCTCCTAAAAATGCCTGCTGCCGCACAGAACTCCGACAGGATCTCCAAGATGAAGCGTATTCTGCAGGCTGTAGGTGTCAGACGGATTATTTGCAACTTATCATGCAAACTTAAAGCTGTCATCACTTCCATTAAGATACTGTATTTATAAAATATAACTTTCTTTTTCCCCCCAAGCTGACAGACTGGAAGTCATTGCCTGTAAACCAGCCACTGGCTTCAATGTATGTGAAACTGTTTGGCCAAGAAATTGCTTTTATCAACATTGACAGAGACCTCATTGAGCAGCTAACACAGGTATCTTGTTAAACAAAATGTCAGTTTATCAAAGTTTTTTTGCTTCTTTTATATTATCCAGCTGTTTGTTTTATTGTCTGGCTGTGACCGTGATGTTCGTCCCTGCAGTTTAATAATTATACTACATTTAAACTTATTTAAAAACCTGATATAATTATGGGATCTGCTGACACATATAGGTGCGACATATAGCCTGACAGCTGACTTGTTCCCTGTCGTTGAAGCTTGGAACAGGAGCTGCGGCTCAGCAGTCACAGATGAAGAACGTGCTGAACAGGCTGCAGTCTGGTGCCATGATCCGTTGGGCCAAGCCTCTGCTGGCTGCTGAGGTGCGACGCATCTTCCCGACCAGTGTGGGAGTCCCAGTGGAGCTGAGCATGTACACTGCCGCTGTGGCCACAGCCAAAGTTAATGGTGCGTGTTCCTGCATCCAGAGCAGTGAATTCATGATCCTGTTTGTTTCCATTTACTGACTATTGGCTACTAATTTATTATTAATATTTATACTTACAGCCCAGGCTACTCTGACACCTCGGCCCACTGAAAACTTTCACGTTGCTCAACTGCTGAACACCAAGATTCAACTGCAGGCCCACATCACACCAAGGTAAAAAAAAAATAGATGACTTTAAAGATTAGAAAATTAGACTTTAAACCTACGGGATTTCAAAAGTTCTAAACTTTGTGTCTTTCTTACACAGTGTTGCCGTACACACCTTCGCAGTCATGGGCGTAAACACAGCCCTGGTTCAAGCGGCAATAATGGCCAAAGCAGAGGCACGTGTTGTGACGCCTCTGAAATTCAGCGTTAGAGCCGACGTCTCTCAAGGCTATTTCAGTGTTAACGCTCTGCCCGTTCAAGCTGTAGATAACATCACAGTTGTGCGGTAAGTCTTATTGTGTTAAAAAGAAATATCATGGCAGATAGCAAATGAAAATTAAACCTACCTAAAGGTGTTGGTTTCCGATAACATAATCCACAGCTTCACCATAATCTACCAGCTTCACCTTTTGTTTTTAACAGCGTTGAGACTTTGGCATTGTCAAGAAATATAGAAAACCTTGAAGAAGCAAGAATAATCCCAGTGTTGCCTGCAGCTTTGGCAGCACGACTGTCAAAGGAGAAGTTCACGTCTAACGTGGACACTATCACAGAGAGTGACTCAGTAAGCTACCAATAAACGTCTGTTGATACAAAGGATCTATGCGGATAAATTGCGGACAATGCCATTGTTCTTTACTTGTGTGATGATACCTTGTTCTGCTTTTTTTTAATTCTCCAGTCCATTTCTTCAGAAATCAGTCAAGCTGATGTGCCCATCGACACCCGTGAGAACAAGGGTTCCGTTTCAGCCAAAGTTAACAAGCAGCTGTGTGCCACATTGACAAGCTTAGGAGTGCAAACCTGTGCAAAAATTGTCTCTCAGAATGCTGGCTTTCTCAGAAACTCCCCCCTCTATAAGCTCGTCGGAGAACATGAAGTGATTGTAGCTGTGAAACCTGGTATGTTATCTTAAATGTTGCTGCACTTCAGTAAGGAGCACAACATCACACTCTGGAAACTGTACTTTGAGCGATAAAAAAATAAGTAGGTTGAATTCCAATTTCCATAGCTGATGGTGAGGCCTTTGAGAAGATCGAGATTGAAATTCAAGCTGGACCCAAGGCTGCATCAAGGATCATTAAACAGGTCACTCTGAAAGAGGATGAGGAAGCTGCAGGAGGAGCCCCTGTTGTATTGAAACTGAAGAAAATCCTGGAACCTGAAAGGGTGTGTAAATTTGATGTCTTGGGTCCTAAGGATTCCTTATTGACTGGCAGGTGATTCATTCTTAATGAATGTTGGAAGTTTTACACAGAATTGATCTTTGTCTACTTACAGCAGAAGAGGAACTCCACCCGCTCCAGCAGCTCCAGCAGCTCCAGCAGTCACAGCTCTAGCTCTTCCTCCAGCTCCTCCTCCTCTGCCTCTCCAGAAAAGAGCAAACACCCAACCCAGGAAAAGAACAAAAGGCAGGATAAAAGGAGTAGCAGCAGCAGCAGTAGTAGCAGCAGCAGTAGCAGTAGTAGCAGTAGCAGTAGCAGTAGCAGTAGCAGTAGCAGTAGCAGCAGCAGTAGCAGTAGCAGCAGCAGTAGTAGTAGCAGCAGCAGTAGCAGCAGCAGCAGTAGCAGCAGCAGCAGTAGGAAAAGCAGAAGTTCCCCCTCTACCTCCAGGAAGATTAAAAACAATGCTGGGAATTCCAGCAGCTCTTCCAGCAGCCGTTCTTCCAGCTCCAGTGAATCCGAGGTAATGACTTCGTCCCATTTGATGGTCCTTAGGAAAACTGAACCACATGAAACTCAATCACAACACTTCTTTTCAACAGGAAGAAATATTTGACAAGTTCACAAAGGATCACATCCATCAGGTAAATGTTACATGTTGAGAATGAGGTCTTTTGATGAGAAACCAAAAATCTCAATTGTTATTAATTTGTGAATTGGTTCTGAGGAATTCCTTTGCTTTTCATACAGCATGGTAACTCCAGAGCCACTTCCCAGGCTCGGGCCTCTGCTGGTCCCAGAAGCAGCAGTCATAGCAGTGCCTCTAGCTTTGAAGCTATTTACAGGAAGGTAGGAACACACCACTATTCTTAGACCTGTAAAACCACAGGATGGTCATATCATTGGGTCATCAAAATGGACACGTCCCAAACTGGCCACCTGCACCATTCTTGTTATCAGTCACGATTCCTTGGGGACTCCATACCCCCTGCCGTCGTGGTCATTGTTCGCGCAGTGAGGACCAACGGAACAATGGAGGGGTACCAGGCAGCCGCCTACATTGACGATGCTAACGCCAGGCTGCAGGTCATCGTGGCTGCTCTGGAAGAGAATGACAACTGGAAGATGTGCGCTGACGGTATCATGTTGAGCAAACACAAAGTCATGGTGAGGCTGCACACCATAACAAAGAAGCATGACCGAAGTAGGTAGCCGAGATGGTTTTACAAAAGAAAAATCCCGTAATTTCCAACTAGGCTAAGGTTGGTTGGGGAGAAGAATGTCAGCGGTACACAGCAGTTATCAAGGCAGAGACTGGTCGTCTGGACACAGACCCAGCAGCCCGGCTGAAGATAGAATGGGACAAGATTCCTCGTGATGTTAAGAGCTACTCAAAGATGTAACGTCTCTCGCCTCAACTATATTATTTATTGACAGTTTTATATATTTAAAAAAATCACTCAAGCTCCTGCTTTTCCTCAACTTTCACACAGGATTTCTCAGTACATCCCTGGGGCTGCTTTGATGGCTGGATTAAGTCAGAGGAGACAAGGCAATAATGAGAAGCAAATTAAGATCACTGTGGCTGCAACTTCTGCCAGGACCATAAATGTTATCATTAAAACACCAAAGGTAAATGGCATACACACACCTCTCTGTCTGAATGAATGAGCAGGAGCTAAAGCTGGAGTACTGATCATGTGTCTGTGTGGTGTCATAGATGACACTGTACAAGCTGGGTGTGGCTGTTCCCATTTCTCTGCCTATTGGACGAGACGCTGCTGGATGGCAGGAAGGAAGCATTTCTGACCAGATTCCCAACATGCTGCATGAAGCTACAGCAGGTTAGTAGAGCGAAGATGAAGCATTTTCGATGCTCACAGCTGACTGTATTCCGTGCATAACAAAAAATGCCATTTTTGCATTCTTTGAAGATTTTACTGTGAACTATATGTGTTTGTGTAATTACTGTGGAACATTTTTGTCCCTGCTCCTCTTAGCCCAGTGCAGTATGACCAGTGACACCCTGACCACATTCAACAACCGAAGGTACAGAAATGAAATGCCCATCTCCTGCTACCAAATCCTGGCTCAAGACTGCACTCCTGAGCTGAAGTTCATGGTTCTGATGAAGAAGGACCGTACCACAGAAGCAAAACACGTTACTGTCAAGCTGACTGACATGTTAGTACAGCCGACCTGCATTCCATTTCTACTTGACATGAGACAAGGCTATATGTTAAGCAGTCCTGTGCTTCACCTTCAGAGATGTCGACCTCTACCCACGTGCTGGAGAAGTGCAGCTGGTAGTGAATGGAGTGCGAGTTTCTGTTGCCAACCTCCCGTATGAACACCCCACAGGTATGCGATCACCCAGAAATGCCGCTTTGGAGAAAATGCCTATAGAAATGATTTTTTTAACTAGATTCACATCTGCCTATCAAGTATCAAAAACAACATTTCCTTTTCCTTTTGGTCTACCAATAGCATCCATCAGAATCAGCCAAAATGGCAATGGCCTGTCTTTGTACGCTGCCAGCCATGGTCTACATGAGGTCTACTTTGACAAAAACACATTGAAGGTAAATTCAGCCCATTTGCCATTGTTATGACCGGTGGCAGACAGGCAGGCAGGAAGCGGGGAAGGACGAGGCAGATGAGGGAACACGGCAAGCAACATCAATGAAGGATCTGGGGAATACGGACCAGACGCGGACTAAACATACAGACTGATAGAACACAGCTGGGCACAATCAGGGGAGCACACGTGGGTGATCGGGGGGTGTGGCACACAGAAGGACTGGACGCGCAGGTCATGACAGCCATCCATTTATTTTCCATTGGAATTATCCAGTGTTTACCGATAGCCTTGCACATATCCTGAAGAAACATCAGGCAAAAGACACAGGACAAATTGGAAGCAATATCTAATTTACCAAATTAAATTGTATTTTTCTACAGGTTCAGGTTGTTGACTGGATGAAGGGCAAAACTTGTGGACTGTGTGGAAGAGCCGATGGTGAAGTAAGACAGGAGTTCTACACACCAAATGGACGTCTGACCAAGAACTCAGTCAGCTTTGCCCACTCCTGGGTTCTTCCCGCAGAAAGCTGCCGTGATGCCAACGGTTAATTCCTACTCCATAAAAGCTGCTTCTACCTCTTCCCAGCACAGGTTCCTGATGCAAATCTCTCTCCAATGTAGAATGCCAGGTTAAGCTGGGGTCAGTGAAGCTGGAGAAGCAGATGATTCTAGCGGGACAGGAGTCGAAATGCTACTCTGTTGAGCCTGTGCTACAGTGCCTGCCTGGCTGCTACCCAATAAGGACAACCTCTGTCAATGTTGGATTTCACTGCATTCCTGTCGGTGAGTTTACCTACCAATCCATAGGCAGAAATTAAGCAAGAGGTAAATAGCTTTAATTAATAATGTCACTGGAAATAGAGTTATACCAAAATATTTGTAGATTTGGTCAATTAAGTGGTATAAGTATCCTTCAGTATCACATGAGCAGACAAATGTGTACATGCTGTTGTATCAGAGTTCTTGCATTTAATTTTGTCATGACAGATTCAAACATGAACAGTTTAAACGGCATTTTGGAGGAGAGTGAAGACCTGAGGGAGACCATCGATGCCCATATTGCTTGTCATTGTACGAAACACTGTGCTTAGGAGCTGTAACTACCTGCAAAATAGAGTCTTTTTCAATTGTAATTTTTTGACATGTATTGCACAGTATGTGTACCTGGTGTAATTATGAATAAATTGTAAGAGAACATTCACAGACATGGTTTCGATAATTTATTTTTAAACACTAATTACATGCATCATTCCTGTCTGACATTCTAGTCACTTATCCTGATCACGTACCGCGAGGTAATAATAATACGTACTATATTATTTGTGCCCCGTCAAGTAAACTGTGTGGCTGGGAAGATGTATGTAAGAATGTTTCTGTTCTCAAAGGAGTATTTGTGAGATGTGTAACACTGGGATGCGTGAGTGGGCACTGTGCTTTACACCACGCCTGCCTAGCACTGCATGTTCAGTCCTTGCATTTTCCCCCAGTACGACTTCTCTCACTGTCCAAAATCACACAGATGATCGAATCAGTGTCTGCAAACCATCCTTGTGGTATGAATGCGTGGGGTCCTGAGAAAGGCAGGCTTCCCTTCTGGGGTGTCCTCCGTGCTGCCTGAGATCCAGACACATTCCCCCGTCCTGAATGAATGGTTTTGGAAGATTGATGGATGGATTTGGGCATGTGGAAAAAAATTGCAAGGTGCAGAAGATAAGCAGACAGAAGAGCTATGAATGTGTAAGTCACTGGTAACTGTTAGGCAGCTTGAAAATGAGCACAGATCCCCTAATCCTGTGTTACGGAATCCTCCCATGTGTCACATGGGGCCAGGCGGTGTGACTTCACACTCTCCCAGGAAGGAGGCAGGTTCTCCAGCTTCCCATGAGTCTATCATCAGTGGGGGTCGCTGCCTAAGATGGGGGGCTGGCCAGGGAGGTCCCCGCTTCCTGTGGGACTTGGTGGGTCACCCACAGCGCACGTCACCTTCTCCTGTCCATCCAGACTGTGAGGATCACCCTGGCTTCCTCCTCCTGCCAGTTTAGGGTCGCCGTCCGAGTCCAGGAATCGCTCACAGGAGTCCGCGCGGCCCAGAGGTTTGCCTTAAACGAGCACGATTCTGACGTTAATCCAACTGCATTACCAGCACAGCCAACAGGAGGCACTGCATCACATTACAACAAACACTCCCCATGTTGTTCTAGGGTTTCTTTGGTAAATTACACTGCTTGGGGTTAGCAAATGGCTGCACCGGTACAATGAGCAGGACATGATGAGTCACTCCAGCACCCCTTCAACATCTGCCGCTGACCCGCATATCCCATTTCCCATCATCAATCAAAGAGCCTGACCAATGTGCATTATTAGTGTCATCGGAATGTGACACTTCATACCCACTGAAAAATGGCAGGTTACGTGGCAGGATGTAAGCCCTTGCCCTTAAATCTCAGCACATGGATCTGTGTTAGTGACGCGACTGTGGATCGGGGAGGTGGGCTGACTCGAGTCACTAGGTCCGACCGGAAAGGCGAAGCTGTAGAAGACCACAAGCATCTCCACGATGCGGGCCTGGTGCGGGTAATCGACCAGTGAGGACAGCGTAATGGTGGTCCCAGTCTACTAGCAGCTTGTGGACTTTTGCCCGTTTTAGATGTTAATTCTTCATTAAAATAGTTTGACTTGGTCCAATGTATTTTTAATACAAGCAAGTACCACACAAAGCTGCTAGTACACCGTGGGAAAATAATTTTTCTATTTTCTTGCTGTGGTGTACTGGCTGTTTAATATGCTACACCTACATTTTTTAGTACAATAATCTGTTTTTTTCACTCTTTATACTGCCGTTTTGTGGCAAAATTTGAATACAGCAGTTTGAAAACAATTAAATGATTTATTCCCGAAATTGCAGTACCTACTTTTGGCCACGAGATGGCAGCAAGAAAAGTTAAAAATTATTTTCCCACGGTCTACTAGCAGCTTTTTGATGTTAATTCTTCATTAAAATAATTTGACTTGGTCCAATGTATTTTTAATACAAACAATTACCACACTAAGCTACTAGTAGACCGTGGGAAAATTATTAAAAGTTTGCCACAAGACAGCAATATAAAGAGTGGAAAAAACCAAATTGCAATACCTACTTTTGGCCACGAGATGGCAGCAAGAAAAGTTAAAAATTATTTTCCCACGGTCTACTAGCAGCTTTGTGTGGTAATTGTTTGTATTAAAAATACATGGAACTAAGTTAAATTATTTTAATGAAGAATTAACATCTAAAACCTGCTAGTAGACCGTGGGAAAATAATTTTTTACTTTTCTTGCTGCCATCTCGTGGCCAAAAGTAGGTACTGCAATTTCGGGAATAAATCATTTAATTGTTTTCAAACTGCAGTATTCAAATTTTACCACAAGGCGGCAGTATACAGAGTGGAAAAAAACGCAATTGCAATACCTACTTTTGGCCACGAGATGGCAGCAAGAAAAGTAAAAAATTATTTTCCCACGGTCTACTAGCAGCTTTTAGATGTTAATTCTTCATTAAAATAATTTGACTTGGTCCAATGTATTTTTAATACAAACAATTACCACACTAAGCTACTAGTAGACCGTGGGAAAATTATTAAAAGTTTGCCACAAGACGGCAGTATAAAGAGTGGAAAAAACCAAATTGCAATACCTACTTTTGGCCACGAGATGGCAGCAAGAAAATGTAAAAATTAATTTCCCACGGTCTACTAGCAGCTTTTTGATGTTAATTCTTAATTAAAATAATTTGACTTGGTCCAATGTATTTTTAATACAAACAATTACCACACTAAGCTATTAGTAGACCGTAGGAAAATTATTAAAAGTTTGCCACAAGACGGCAGTATAAAGAGTGAAAAAAACCAAATTGCAATACCTACTTTTGGCCACGAGATGGCAGCAAGAAAATGTAAAAATTATTTTCCCACGGTCTACTAGCAGCTTTTTAATGTTAATTCTTAATTAAAATAATTTGACTTGGTCCAATGTATTTTTAATACAAACAATTACCACACTAAGCTATTAGTAGACCGTGGGAAAATTATTAAAAGTTTGCCACAAGACGGCAGTATAAAGAGTGGAAAAAACCAAATTGCAATACCTACTTTTGGCCACGAGATGGCAGCAAGAAAAGTTAAAAATTATTTTCCCACGGTCTACTAGCAGCTTTTTGATGTTAATTCTTCATTAAAATAATTTGACTTGATCCAATGTATTTTTAATACAAACAATTACCACACAAAGCTGCTAGTACACCGTGGGAAAATAATTTTTTACTTTTCTTGCTGCCATCTCGTGGCCAAAAGTAGGTACTGCAATTTCGGGAATAAATAATTTTTTGCCACAAGACGGCCGTATAAAGAGTGAAAAAACAGTAAAGGAGCTTATAAAATATACTTTACATCATTTTGACATTGTTTCACTTGCCAAAAACTATTTTTAATGAATAATTAGCATATAGAACGGCCACAAAACCGTGGAAAATCATCAATTTAATGTTAAAACTGCAATTATGAGGGAAAATGGTAATCTAAATATGGCAAAGACAGCCAAAACAGTGATTCCATGTACAGAAAATTCTCTGAGCAAAGAAAAGTATCAGCTAGTGCACCACAAATGAGCTTGTCAAAAAGTGAAAAACAAGCAAGGATGCCTTCGACATAAAATGGAAAGGTGGGCTGCCAGGATCATTAAAATGCAGTTTGGAAGACATGCAGAAGATGAAAGGTGGAAAAATATATTATAATTCTGCAGTCAGTTGTTATACATTGTAATAAGAGGTGAATATTGCAATGTAATCAAATCATCTTGTAGCATATCTGATTAATATTAAATTATAACTCTTACTTTCCATTGTAGAAATGTTAGCCGGGCCAATCACTCCTATAATTTCTAACAGCAATCAGTTCTTTTTTTTTTTCTAGTTTTTACAGAATGACAACAGCCTTGAGGTGGAGATTCAGTTGCGTAAATTATGTCCAGTGGTGTTGGTGAGAAGTATTCCTGAAAGAACAGACAAGAGCTCAAGCAATGTTTTTAAAACTTTGTCACCCCCTGATATTGCACCCATGAGCAAACATACGTTTCTAAAACCAAAACCCAAAACTTTATACAGCACATTAATAAAAGTGCCAGCCTCAGCCATAACACACTATTGAAAGGCGCTATATGCATATCCGTTATGTATGCGCATGTTCAGAGTTTTGCTTCTGTAACAAGAAAATCATGAGGATATTTTTCTATATCCAGGCACTAATTTTCTTAGTGTCGGGGTGGACCAAATTTCTCTTTCAAAGTATAGAAAATATGCTTTCTTACACTAATTCGCTTTTGGAGGTGTAAAATTCTTGGGCCTGGGAAGTGGGCAGGTAGTGTTTAACCATTTCTTCTGGGACCAGGGTTCGAGTATTGAAATGATATGGTTGTCCATTTGGACAGCTGCAGGTACATTGGAATGCTTCTTTTCACATATCCCATCATGCTCTCCTTTGAGACATGTACACACACACACACATAAACATTCAAGAATGAAGCCTGGGCTCCGTACGCAGGGTTGGGCCATTTATCTGGTGCCACTCGAGCATTTTGGGGGCTTAGTGGCCTCGCTCAAGGGCCCGACAGTAAGGTGACTATTCTGGCAAGGTCTGGGCCCAAAGATATTCTAAGGTGAACTAGAAATGCAAAGGTAGGTGTTTGTGTGTATTATGTTCATACTACATTGTGGGGATTGAATGTCCCCCACAATGTAATAAAAGCCTGTTATTTTGATGTGGTGGGGGCCATTTTTCAGGTTCACACAAAGATCTGTAAATGCAATTGAAAAACTAAAATGCCAAAAGTCTCGTATTTTGTTGGGTTACTTATGGTTAAGGTTAGGGCTGGGTAGGGGTTAAGGTCGTTATGTTGGGATTAGGGTTTTCCCCATAGAAATGAATAGAGAGTCCCCACAAAGATATAATTACAAGCCGGTGTGTGCGTGCACGTGTGTGTGCCCTGCATTAGGCATAGTTTTCACAATAGGCCCCAGACCCCGGTGACCCTGCATAGCGGGTATGGAAGATGGATGTCTGGTTGGAGTTCTCTGGGTTTCCATCCAGGTAGCTTCTAAGTGATTTTCCAGGATGCAGAAGTATTTTGCTAATTCATAGATGCAGAAGGTCAGTGGAATTTAAATCTTCGCTGACCTTCAGAAAAATTCTTTGCTGGTAAAGTGAGCTCTGTTACAGAGTGATATTGTCTTCAACAGGGAACTTAACAGGCTGGTAAATCATCCAATTAGTTAGCATTGCAGCTTACCTATACTTGTGGATTTGCCATTATGAGTGAAATGCTACATAATTGAAAAATAACCTGTGTATACAAAAAAGGCTTCTTAAATTGGATCACTAAACAAAACATCCATGATTTCAAGGCGGACTGAATCTGTCTCTGATGAAGAAAAAATCGATTGTAAAAGAGCAATGCAATGAAAGACCAAAACAAGCTGATTGTAAATGTTCCATTGTTCCACAATGCTATTGTTCTAGCTCTGTCAATCAAAGGACCAATGAATTATCCTGCTAAAACTGCAAAATGTAGATTTTGTAGAAAAAAAGGATGTGTTTCCAAAGTATGTCAGTCTGCAGAGTCACTGCGCCCAAAACTGACAGTGCTTATTGTATCGAGAAGTGCTTCCAGCCAAGAAAGGTTGACATGTACTGTGTAAGTTGCTGCTGCACACAATCAAACCTGTTTTCCTAATCATTAAGTTGACACAGGCTCTGCAATTTCTGTTCCTCCTGGGCAAGTTTAGAAGCTGAAATTTAATGCACACTGACCGTAGTAAAAACATTGAAAGCCAAAACATTTATGGATGTTAAACTGTGCCTCAAGTCAAACTAACATTGTTCCTGTAGACATTTATACTGTTAATATGGAATCGCTCATCCTATGGATGAATCAGATGGTAGAACTGATGGTACTCTTTAATTAGTAGCACAAGATTCTAATTTAGTATACCTAAACAGTGGGAGCATCGTGACAACTGCTTCAGGGAAATAGGACGTTTCTGTGTACTGCTTCAACTCAAAAGTACTTTCGACGAAGAATAAAAGCATAACTGTGGGCATTCTTTCCAAAGATCTCAGGGTCCCCGTGTTACATCAAGTTCTCTCCATACATGCTTCTGGGAAGAGTTCACCTTGAAGTCAAAGGCACTGGGTCAGAAAAGACTGCTATGTCTGTATTCTGCGATACACTATGTATTGCAACTTTTCAAGAAACAAGTAAATGTACCACGAGGGAACAATTGGTCCTATAGAAGTTTGGTGCCATTTGGTGGTCGTTAAAAATTAAATGACTACAATATCGTACTTTTTAAAAATACATTATAAACATACAGTACAGTACTCGGTGTATATTTATGTAATAACCACCAAATTCTCACATAGATATTTAAACATTTTTTAAAAAACAATAAAAATAAAAATGAATCATTTGCAACTTACTAAAGAAGTTAAATGACTCCACAGATTGTTAGTTCATATATAGTTTTCTAATTTTCTCGCGCTCTCTCTCTAGATTAATGCTTTGCATGACTCAAATATAGCTGTGAATGCCCAAAGGTTGAATTTACAATGCCATACTTAATAAACACAAATATATAACAAATACTTCTATATCTTGGCATTAGAAGTGCAATTACATGTGCATGCAAGTGAATGACAATCGTTTTTGTATAATGAATATTGAACATTATAATGAATATTGAATATTATTATTTTTAACTTGGGGGCGGCATGGTGGTGCAGTGGTTAGCACTGTTGCCTCACACCTCTGGGACCCGGGTTCGAGTCTCCGCCTGGGTCACATGCAGAGTTTGCATGTTCTCCCCATGTCATCGTGGGGTTTCCTCCGGGTACTCCGGTTTCCCCCCACAGTCCAAAAACATGCTGAGGCTAATTGGAGTTGCTAAATTGCCCATAGGTGTGCCTGTGTGAATGAATGGTGTATGAGTGTGCCCTGCGATGGGCTGGCCCACCATCCTGGGTTGTTCCCTGCCTCGTGCCCATTGCTTCCGGGATAGGCTCCGGACCCCCCGCGGCCCAGTAGGAGGTTTGGAAGATGGATGGATTATTAACTTGTAGGGTTGGTATCTTAATAAAACAAGGGAGATATGACTCTCCCTGCTGGCCCCTGGAGTCTGGTCCCTCCCAAAGTTTCTTCCTTCTAGGGAGTTTTTCCTTGCCACTGTCGCCTATGACTTTCTCACTGGGGGCTTTTGGTGGGGATGCTGTAAAGCGCTTTGAGACAATGTAATGTTGTGATAACGCGCTATACAAAAATAAATTTGTTGTTGCCTGTTGAGAATAGCTGCCTGCATCAGATAAAAATTTTAATTTATGAAACCACAGGACAAAAAAACCTAAGATACATTGACATGGAGTGAGGAGGTAAGGTAAGTGACGACAGTTCTGCAGTCAGATGATAAAACTAATTCTGTTTTTTGCAAACGTTCTTACATTAAGTAGGTATATTATGTATGTTTTTATAGTTATGGCTTTTCACAGGAGGCACAGGAGTGCAGTGCTAAGCACTGTCGCCTTACGCCTCTTGGATCTGGGCTGAAGTCTTGGCCATGTGTGTGGAGTTTGCATATTCTCCCCGTATCATTCTGGGGTTTCCTTCCACTAGTGTGGTTTTCCCCCGCAGCATGCCGACGCTGCTTGGAGTTACCAAATGACCCATGGATATGTGTGTATTCTGTGCGATGGGTTGGTGCCCCATCCTGGGTTGTTCCCTGCCTTATGCCAATAGGCTCTGGACCCCCTGCAACTCTGAATAGGACAAGTGGCTTCAGAAGATGGATGGGTGGAGTTTTCATAGGAACTAATATCATTATAGTTCTTTTGGCAGATTTTAAGAAAACATACAAACAACTGAAACCTTTATTATTTGAAGTTTTTGTTCATCCTACACAGTCAAACCTCCCTTATCCAGGCAGAATGGGACCTAGGGAAATGCACATAACTTACATGAACAGTACAGTACAACGTACAAACTACATGATATTTATGAGGTGCAAGGCTTATTATAACAGGATGCTATTTCAGTCTGACCTAACGAATCATCCCGTTTTATTCCTGCAGTGGTCATCCAGTTTTTAGCCAGCATCAACTGAGCTGGATGATTTTTTTCTTTACTCTTCACCTACCGTAGACTTAGCCACTACAAAATGGTCTGCAGCAACTCTGTGTGATTTTCCTCTTCGTATCTCTGTAATGGTATCGAGCTTCTCTTAGAGGGACGTGACACTACGCTTCCTTTCTGAAGCCAAGGATTTTACACAGTTTTACAGTAAGTTCAGCTCCGATCACAGCCTCGCACCCTGTCCTTCCCTTACTCTACGTTCCCATTCCCTTTTACTGTTTTATGCCCCAACCCTAGATTAGGGTTTGTAACAACAGCTGGTGGTTGTGTAAAATTGATTTGCGCATGCGTGTGCCTAGAGCTACCTGGTAGAGGGAGGTACCCGTATATTGGAGGTCCGGATAAGGGAGGTTTCACTATATGTGCATTTTAAATGCTGAAAACTTTTTGTTGATGTTTCTGAAACGTATTTTATTGAATTGTACCTTGGCTACGTATATGACTTATGTCAATAAATTTACAGTCCCGTTCGTTTACTCAATTTACTTTTCTGTCAATGCTAAAGAAACCGGCAGCCAATGCCGTATCCTATGAATTAGTAGGGGTAACAGTATACTGTACTGTAAATGTGCTAGTGTGATAAATGTCCGTTAGGCGATACTGTGCTCTATTTTTGCATCAAACATTTGTTTTTTTAAAGGTAATGTATTAAGCTAATTTTGGCTGAAATTAAAGTGTTTTGGGAGCATTACTGGGGTCATATTTAGGGTTTAAACTAAAGAAATAAAACCTAACCTTTCGAATGTCTGAGGTCTAACTGTATAGCAATTGTTTATATTCTTACATTCCCACCTTCCCTTTAAACAGTACTGCTTGTATGTAACTATTACACCAATGTTGAAATGCTTTCCTTACCCTAGTAGCATAAAAGCCTGTCTAGTTTATCTATTTTTGATAGTTTTTCAGATGCCGGTTCTAGGCCTTCTGCAGTGCTTCTTCTTGTAGGTCCGTCATTCTGTTATGATTCGCAGTGGAGGAGCAGGCAGGAAGCGGCGAAGGACGAGGCAGGTAGGCGGAATACCGGACAATGGGGTGTATTTGGGGAGACAGGGCACACTACAATAACACATAAGGCAAAATAACAGGGACCAGCTGGTCACAATCGGGGAAGCACACGTGGAAGATGAGGGGGCGTGGCACACATGAGGATCGGTCGAGTTGGGCGTGACACAGATCTAGTAAGATTATCGGTTGCATAACCTCAGCTAAGACATTAAGTATTGGTATTGAATTATCAAAAATGTATTTTCCATTGAGTTATGTTTTTCTTCTCGTAGGTTGAGAAGCTTGTAAATTAACATGATATTTAAGCTACTAAACTAAAGGTAATTTGTCATGTTAATACCATAAGGGATTAAGTAGGAAGTGAGCAGATCTGAAAATGAGTCTCAGACAGAATTAATCATCCCACTGGTACACGACCATCAGTAGACACATTTTACATATTGTTAACAGACAAATGCAATTTGCCAAGAATCCATTGTATTGCAGATAATGAACGCTAAGAAAACATCAGACAAATGCTTCTTGTGCTTTAAGCTTCGATAATGCAGAGGAAGTCTTTACACACCTATCCAGATACATCTTAGTACAAAAAATGTATATATAAATGAATTTAAGTAGCTAGTCGTAAAAGACAGGCCTAGTGACTGGTGTAATGCTATCCTTCCATTAGTCTGGTCCATTTTATTTTAAGGTCTTAAAAGAAGCACTTTAATTCCCTGATAGGTGCCCTCTTTGGTTCCATTGTAATTATGAGCTGTTATTATGTTCTATGGTGTGGGCTGGAAAATTACACAACAGAAGTGTCTTTTTTCGCAGGTTTTCACAGATGACTGGTTCTTAATATAGAAAGGTATTTAAATGACCTTAATGGTGTCTTGCTTTGCTCAGTCTTACTTCAGTCATCATAGGGGCACTATAAGCAGATTAACAGCATGGCAGCCATAAGGCTGCCTCACTAACCGCTGGGTACCTGCCACTACCCACAGGCAGATGAAGATGCACGTTAAGGTGGTTCTTAGCTATGGGGAAAATTTAAAAATGGCCTTTTTTCATGCATTCGTCCTTTTATCTTGTGATGCATTGTAAGTATTCCTGGCAAAAAAAAATCGTAGTTTTTATATTGATTTTTAAAAGTTGCTCAGCAAGATCAAAGTCTATGACTGTAAATTATCAAATTATACTAAATTTCAGCCAGACTTTCCTGAAAACAAAATCCTTACAGCAACAAAGAATTTTACCTGCAAAAAAATTTCACAAATAAGAATAAAACCAGGAACAGATTATGTGTTGTGTGGGCCCCTGGGCAAAACGTTCCCGAGGGCCCTCCACCACCACCACCAGCACCACCACCACAACCACCACAATTCAAGGGCCCTTGGCAGCCAAACGCCATCCCTATAGGGTCAGGGGCCCTTGTAGGCAGAGGATCAAAGAATGTAGGCCCTCTAAAATAGACAAACGAAAATACATTGTTGATAAGCGTTGCAAATTGTTTTGGGCTAGGGGCCCAACGTGCCCCCTGCACCCCAAGGGTCCCTGGGCAGCAGCCCCACTGGCCCGGTCTGTAATCCGTCCCTGCATACAGTAACAATTAGATTAACAGATAATGTATATTTTACCTGCATGAAACAAACACACTATTACAATCTATTGTGACAAGCAAATATGAATCATACCTTGAGTCATGCAATGGCTGCATTGCCTCTTCTAAAAGACTGAGTCTTATGGCGTCTTCAACATCTTCATCTTCTTCGAGATTAACAGGGCTACAATTAAGGTAAATGGTAATGAGCTAAAACCTACATTTCTGTTGACCAATTATGCAGATCAACATACAATATAATCTGAAATGTAATGGAAATGCAGTTGTTTGGAGACATTTAGTTTTTCAATGGCTTAAAGATGTGTAAAAACACATTTTTGCGATTGACGGTATTCACACATACAGTAATATCTTACATAAAATCTGCAAAGTGAACATTTGCTCGCAGCAAATTCAACCCTTCATCTGCTGGAGTATTTACTGCTACACCCTCGTGCCTCTCAGGGGTTTCCCTCTGTGATGGAGATTGTGGGGCTTCTTGCTGAATCACTAAACAGACATATTCAGCTCAACATTTCTGTATAATAATGACCATATCATCCATGAGATATATTTATACATATATAAGAAGTAGTAGTTTACTCACCTCTCCTTCTCTGTAGTGCTGGACTCTCAAAATCACTGTCATGAGACAGTTCTACACGCACATGCTGCAAAAAATATTTTAAATGTTAATTCTTAATCAAACCTGAAAGGACAAATATTTAGTCGTGGTGGGATAACACTCAAATTACATTTAACACCAGCACAATGTTGTTATGCTTACCTGTGCTAGAATGTGCATTAATGCCATTGTGTAAAGACATGCTCCCTGGAAAATGAAATTTTTCCAAGAAGACCATCCTGAGCCAATTTGACTCAATTGTCTCCTCTGGGTATAACTAATGTTGTTGCCTCAGGTGAGAAAGGCAAACATATAATGTCCTTTGTATAGGTTTTGCAAGATCTTCGTTTGAAATGTGACCGAGCCCCATTATGTCGAGGAAAGGATGGCAGAGTTGCCTAATAATAGAATGAAGGGGAAACATTAATGCAACAGTCTTCATGTGCAAATGAAATATTATGTTGTCTAGCCAACAAGAAGCTGCCATATTCACAAATAAACAAAAATCTATATGTATACTTTCTGCCTCAATTCCACTTGCTTTGATGTACTCCTACTACTACCCCATTGTAAGACTAGATCTTGCATGAGTGTAATTCATCCAATGGGCACAAGATGTCAGCATATAACAGATAATGTAACAATTAGTACATTTTTACGTACCATAATGCACTTTTTGATGCCAAAGGTTCCCATCAAATGAGCATTTATGAGTCAGAAATTTGTGTTCTCTTGTGTATGCACATTTGCAGCCCTGGCGGAGTCCAACCCTCCCCGGAAACAAGTCTGACTTACTGCCAACAATGTGGACCAAGTTCTGACACTGGTCATACAGGGACCGAACTGCCCTTAAAAGGGGGCCCGGCACCCCATACTCCCAGAGCACTCCACACAGGACTCCCCAAGGGACACGATCGAATACCTTCTCCAAGTCCACAAAGCACATGTAGACTGGTTGGACAAACTCCCACACACCCTCCGGGACCCTGCCGAGAGTATAGAGCTGGTTCACTGTTCCACAGCCTGGGCGAAAACCACATTGCTCCTCCTGAATCTGAGGTTCGACTGTCCGACGGACCCTCCTCTCCAGCATCCTTGAATAGACCTTACCAGGGAGGCTGAGGAGTGTGATCCCCCTATAGTTGGAACACACCCTCTTGTCCCCTTTCTTGGAGAGGGACCATCACCCCGGTCTGCCAATCCAGAGGCACCACCCCCGATGTCCACGTGATGCCGGAGATATGGATGCAGCAGAATGGAAATTAGTTTATTTTGGTTGTTGTGTGTCATTTGAACTAGATGTACAAGCTAGTTATAAATAAATTGTTATTGAATTTAAATAAAACGAAAATGCATGTAAAATGACCTTATACTGTAGATAAATAGTAACTTAAGTTGGAATGGGAAATATATTATTATGAAGATAAGGGCCGAGTAGTACGTACATATTTTTTATGCGATGTATAGGATATAGCTTCGAATGACAGTAACCCCTGAATTCCACCACTGAATATGAATAAAATGTTGTGTGGCTGTAAGATATAGAAGAACATTCTCAAGTTGGAATGGAAGATGCGCCTTATTACAAAGATACAGACTCAGTGTACATACATGGGCATGCAATTGAAGTGTAGGTTTGAATGACCGTAACTTCTTATTTCCACATAGAATTTGTTAAAATTATGTGGACATGTGGCAGGCCTAGTAAAATAAGATCAAGTTGGTATTAGAGAAATATTATGCCATATTACAAAGATATAGCCTGTGGTATAATGCACAGTTTTAAAGCGGCGGCTAAAATAGCCAATGCCACCCCTACAATCAGATCGGCCGCCCCAGATGCCACCCCACAATTTCTGCCTCACTGCGTCATGGGTGTTTGACCAACAAATTGGATTCTACCGAGTGGGTCTGAGTTCTGCATCACTGTGTCGCTATGTGGTGGGTGCAGCAACATTCTGCATCAGTGCATGCTACCCAACCTGAGCTGCTTATCTTATTCTGGGGATACATCACCACGGTAACTCATGCTACAGAGCATAGCTGCTTTGGAGCAGGTTATGGTTTCAGGATCACGGATCTCAAACAGTGCTTGGACCAATTACGGAGAAGTCGGTACATTACCTGATGTAACGGATGGACTTTCCCAAACTCTGAAATCCTTTGACTGCGGTAAAGTTGACTGAATAGTGAATATACAGCTTTCTGGCTGTAAGATCTTTCAACAAGCAAGCCAGGCAGTTTTTAAATCACCGAACTTTGATATCTACAAGCAGAGATACGCACCAATCATTTTTGCCTTTTGAGCCCTTTTGCTGTGTATGATAAACCGTGTTAATACCTAAGAGGCGATTTCTGCCATAACGAGACATTAATAAGCAATTTGAGCTTACAGTGACTTTTGTGCACCCATCGTTTTTACACCAGTGCCTCCACCAGGGCAGCATACTTTTGCTGCTCATTGGGGAGAGCCTGGAGTGCCCCCCTCCCAGTGCCAACGCCAGGTGCACTGCCATATCCTCATCGCTCCAGGCTTTATGCTTGGCTGCCAGTTGCACTCGTATGAGGTAGGTCTCCGGGGCTGATGCAGACACTGCTATAAGAATTCTTGTTGTAGCTGTCGATAGTGATCATAGGACCCCTCCGATCCCACCCCGACAGAATTCTGAAGGTGCGTCAGTGAGCCATGTTAAATTGACCAAGACAGTTCCAGGTTCAACCACAAGGGGGCCGTTATTGCACCCGTACCATTTGTGCTCAACACGTTCACACTGCCCACTACGCCTGGCACAACTAACTCCGAACACACACTCTATTTATAACGATGAACATTTAACGCTACATATAACCTTACAATAGAGCACAATGCCATTACAATACATGGTGACTATGGAGAACTACAGTATTTATAATTTGTCACCAGTCCACCTGCTGCACGGACAGTACCTCCAGTGCTACATTTATTTTACTGTTATTTAGCATTCGAATTGTCACAAGCACTCTTCACATTCAATAGCTGGTGGTGAATGGACACAGTGCAATTATTAATGAAGATATACAGAAATACATAATCTGAAAATCAAGTGATGTTCATTGTACCCTATAGTCCATTGACGTAATATTAAAATGGGAAGACAAGTTTGCAAAAGTAAATAAATAGGCCTATGTAAATATTTTATACAATGTAAACATAAATAAAAAGCTGAACTAAGATTTATTCATTCCACGTTGATTAACATTTTGTCAATTTTCTGACAGACTCACTCACTTCTCAGTTGTAGGCTACTGAGAGCAAATCTAAATAAATGTGTACATCAGAAATTAATTTACATATGACACGTAGATTTAACGAGTCAGTGGCACAGTTTCTTAGCTTGCTTGAGATTAAGACATCGTTCTTATACATTTTGTTTTCTTTCAGCAACCACTGACTTTATACTGTATGCGTGTTCTTACTCGTGCAAACTAAAATTACAGTACACAACATAAAACTGACTCCAGGCTGCTTGTACTGCACATGGTTCTGATATATCAGTTTCTCATTTGCGTCACCAATGAGTGTCTGTCAGTTGCCGTTTTAAACTTGCCATAGCAGTAATATCAATATTACTCTGAGTTTAAAATCTAACCCCTCCCCCCATACACACACAGACATATGACTCTGAGCCAGTTCTGATGCCAAGGCTGGTTAAAACCTGTACAGGCTAATTGTCCTATTATACCAGTATACAATATGCTATAATGCACGGCATATTATGTAATTCAGGTTAGTCATTTTGAGGTCATTTAGATGAATATAGAACCCAGGTATTGCACAATGCAGTTTCTATTCAATTTACAATTCAATTTATTTTTTACATAGCACCTTTCACACCAGGGTTGCCCCAAGGCTCTTCACATGGGCGTGTTGCAATACATTCCTGCATCATTTATACAGTTTTTATACAGAATAAATAGTTTGATGTTTTGCTTATATAGACCATTTAATTACTTAGCCTTAAATTTTGCAAATGAACCAGATAATCTGTCAAGGAAGACACTTCACGCTACTCCAGGTTTTACAAACTAGTTTAAAACTAAAAGGCACCTGCGCTTACCTAAACAGCTCACTTCTTCTTGTGCTTTGACTGAAAAACTCATCCAGCTGTTGCACATTAACATTAGTGGCATACAGGGACGGATTACGGACCGGGCCAGCAGGGCCGCTGCCCAGGGGCCCTTGGGGTGCAGGGGGCCCGTGGGGCCCCTAGCCCAAAACAATTTGCAACGCTTATCAACAATGTATTTTCGTTTGTCTATTTTAGAGGGCCTACATTCTTTGATCCTCTGCCTACAAGGGCCCCTGACCCTATAGGCAGGGCGTTTGGCTGCCAAGGGCCCTTGAATTGTGGGGGGGGGCCTCGCGAACGTTTTGCCCAGGGGCCCACACAACACATAATCCGTCCCTGGTGGCATATGCATGACTATAGGAGACTGACCAGTCAGCACGCAGCAAGAACCAACTTGATATTATAGCAGAAGAGCTTAACTGAGATCCAGGTTATTTTCATTAAAATGGTATTTTAAAAATCCTGTCCTAGCTCAATGTGTCCTCCCTGACAGATTATCTGATCACCCTATTGTTAATGCTTGCCTACTTGACTATAAAGGTTATCTAAAATAGGGGACTGACCATCAACAATTATGTGCGTATATTTAGTTTATTAGTTTACGTTCTAGCCCATTATTAACAGAGTATTTATGCATATAAAAGCGAATGCGCGCTGTGCGTGCGCGTTAGTTAACGACACATTGCAGCCACGTCTAGATGCACCTTTAACATCCCAGTTATAAAATCCTACAACAGCCTCTGTAACCCCTAATTTCCACCATAAAATTGGATGAAATTCTGTGCGGCAAATTGTTAGATATTGAGGAACATTTTACGACCGTAAAACTGGTAATATTCGCGCAGAAGCATGGCTTCCAATGAAAAGCCAATAAGAAGTTTGGCGAAGCTTGTAACCCATGCTGGAAACGTGCACTGACATGACATATAGCTATATGAACTGAAGGGTTTTTTCACGTTTGATGAAAACGGAAAATTCATTGTAAATATAACAGGGTGAAAATTCTTATGAAAAGGACCCCATCCTTCCTTCATGCAGTATCAACAGCTGAAACAGAAAGTGGAGTTCATAACGTGTAATGGAACGGTTTAACATGCCATACTTAAATCAAATTAACATCTAAAAATCTCACAAACCAGCTTGATCCTGCTCAAACTAGCCTAATTAGTATGGAAGCTGACAAATTATTACAGAGAAAAAAAATTACATATTCCGAAATAGAAGTATTTATACCGCTCTTGCTTTATTTTCTTGTGTGTCATTTATTAAGCAATTATTAATGAATGAAAGTAACCGTAAGCGTTGTCCTCGTACATACGGAAAACATGATGCTGTTCCTCTAGAGGTGAGTAGGCTGTCTGCGTGCCGGTGAAGGCGGAGCTGTGAATCAGGAAAGAGTGACTTCTTTCAGCGAGCAGCACGATTTCCCAAACAGACCACATAACCTTATGTTTCTGCTGTGAAAAGGAATCATCTGGCGCTTCTGTCTAACCTTGGCTTTTTACTTTTTTGACACTTACATTCAAGCTGATATTTTTTTAGGGAGAATAAATACATGCGCCGCGACACGTGAGTATCTGATTAAAACCACGCAGATCTGGCCTTAAACTTCCCCGAAGGCTGTTTGTGATTTGGCAAGTCTGCCTCTAACTACCTCGGTTTGCGAAGGAAATCTGTCAATCGAAGATGCATAACGGTTTCGTCTATTTGTCTTGCAGTGGGCAGCCTGATATTATAAGGTAAACTGGAATTTAAAAACCTGATTTATAAAATACTTATTTGGTAGCAGCAGTCATAGGACTACCGTAATGTGTTATAATGCATCTGTGTACGTAATGCACATGTACCCTTAATTAGGAGCGATGCGTTTGATCTTCACCAATACTAACAACGTGCTATTATTTGAGTACTGGCTACGTATATTGATATGTTTGCTTCCGACCATTTAAGTAATGAAGATATATTTACCCTTGAGATTTCTGTAGTATTGTTGTAACTATAAACGTCACTCTGTAATATAAATAAATAGCAGCACATTGTTACTCATTTCTCACTGACAGCGAGTCGCAGCTGCAGCTCCCGATGTAGGCTGGTGATCGGTGACCGGTTAATAATCACCACGCGTTAATTTTCCTCCATATTTCTAAAATGTAGACATTTACAGTGAGAAGATAGTTAATGCACAGGCCCGTTCATCATACATTACAGTATAATTCGGTCTGAAGTAAGTATATGGAACAGAACATATCGGCCAGAAATGTGAACAATTAACCGCGCACGTACTTCAACGATGCTGGATTTGCATAAACCAGTGAAGCATGGCCACATTGGATTAGAATTGGTAATACTGTAGCTAGTTATGCAAAACGTTATCGACCAAACGCATGCCTAGATTACAGAACGATCGAGTCACTTAAAATACATAGGCTGATACTTATATCAAACATGCCGATAAATCACCCCCAAAATAAAGGAAAGCAGATTAGCAGTGCTTCTCTCGTCGTGTTTTAACTACTTAATGATTCAAACAAGTGGTGCGCGCTCATTCATGATTGAAAGAGTTTCATGTCCTTAACCTGTCCAAAGAGCCGATCTGAATGCATAGTCAGGAAGGACGATCAGCTGGTCTGGTCGCTAATTCAGCGATGCGGTATTAACCTGTGTTTATGTGTATGCTTATTTTTTTCATTGGCGTCTTACGTCAGGATTACGATTACAGATGTATAGCCCAATGAAAGTTTGAGGCATTTTAAAAGAGTAACAGTCAAGTCATGAATAATGTATACTTGTATTTCCCTGAGAGATCAAGTTAAACTTTTATATTTTAAACTCGTTGTTGGGGTTGATTCAAGGTCAATGCAAGGTTTTTTTTTTTTTTTTTTACTAAATGCTATTTACGTTATATGGACAAAGGTATTGGGTCACATTGAATTCAGACGTTTCATTTGGACCCATTGCCACAGATATTCCTTGGTGAACTGAAAGTGGTATTTTTGCAAAGTGGAAGCGTTTAGTACAACAGAAGTTCAGCTAAGAAGCGGCAGACCATGAAAACGAACAGAGTGGGGTCACCAAGTGCTGAGGCACATCGTACGTAAAAGTCTCCAGTGCTCCGTTAACTGAATTTAACCCCAGCACAAAAACTGTGCACCAGGAGCTTCATGGAATGGGCTTCCATGTCCAAGTTGCTGCACGCAAGCCTCACATCAATAAGCACAATGCTAAGCATTGTATGTAGTGCGGTAAAGTATTACACCACTGGACTCAGGAGCAGTGGAGACGTGTTCTGTGTGGTGACACATGGATTTAAGACAATTTCCTGTGTGTGTGATTAATGCTTTATTACATTATATATTCAAGCATCTCAGCCTTTATCTTGTGGTGTGTCAGTTTTGGACAAAAGCATCTGCTAAATAAAATAAACATAAATAGTCATGCTAGTATGCTGACTTCCATCTAACCTACCATTTTAAATTTTTAAATACTAATTACTCGTAGGTACTTATTGACCAGCAGTGGTTAGTAGCTAGTCTAAGCCAGTGTTTCCCAACTTAGTTCATATCCACATGGTTAGCAAATATGCAGTGGTTGTGTTTAATGTCAATTGAGTACATATAAGTTGTTTCAGTAGTAAGTAAAACGTATTTATAAAGCAACTTTCACAGACAAGAGGTTACAAAGTGCTGTACAGCACTGAAATACTTTACCATCAAAACACAACAAGGAAAAGTAAATCAACTAAAACACCACTACTAGTAGTAGTAGTAATAAAAATTACAGTACAAACAAAAGATCTGTGTGTCTCTGTCTTTAGAATATTTTAGTGCTGGTATTTCAGTATAGCCTTGTCTTTCACTGTTTATTTTATTTTATTCATTCCTTTACCAGATTTTAGAAATGATCATATGGTTGAAATGATAAATCACAATAAAAATACTCCCAACCTTGTATGAATGACAAGTAAGAAAAGGCTTAAATTAATTAGCATATATGAATGACTGGAATCCAGGCTTGGGACACCCCTCTTAAACAAACACACCCACGGTCTTTACCGAGCTAGGAGACGTCCAGCACTGAATTAGCTACCAGTAAATGTGCAAGCAAGCAAGCATGTGGGGGTTAGACTGAGGTCACCTGGGGGCTGCATGTGGGGTTAGACTGAGGTCACCTGGGGGCTGCATGTGGGGGTTAGACTGAGGTCACCTGGGGGCTGCATGTGGGGGTTAGACTGAGGTCACCTGGGGGCTGCATCTGGGGGGTTAGACTGAGGTCACATGGCTCCCCATGAGCTCCTGCTCTGTGTTTTCCAGAAGGATGGTGGGTGAAGATGGCACAGCCTCACACAGCCGCCGACGGGCTCCACCATCGTCTAGCAACCTGGAGTGTGATGGCAAGGGGAGAGAAGGCAGTGGGGCCCACCTCTTAGCAAGCAACGGTGAGGTGGTCAGCTTACTGCCTGACTCTGTGTCCAGCTGCACTTTCCATAAGGTGTTTTTTCACTATTTATTTCTCTGTGAAGTTTACAAATTTAGGCACAATATTCTTCGCAGAGCTTGGAGGTGATGCAGCTCCGCTTAGGAGCCCTGGCTATTTTATACCTGAGGTTACATACGTGTCCATTTGTCATTTCTGGTGTCCAGCAGTCACATGGGTTCTATAGAACATGCTTAGACTCGTGTCATTGTGGACTACACCTTCACATGCCCAGACACGAGACTTTGATACACTTCTCACAGTCACAGAGGAGACCGTATCCACCCATGGATTAAAGAGAATTTTCTGTGTGTGTGATTAATGCTTTATTACATTGTATATTCAAGACTTGTAATCTTTATCTTGTGGTGTGTCAGTTTGGACAAAAGCGTCTACCTAATTATAAGTATATATTATATAATTTATATAATTATATAATTTAAGTATAGTTATGCTAGTATGCTGACTTTCATCTAACTACCATTTTCAATTTTAAACATTTTTAAATTACCCTCATTACTGCAGGGATTTATTGGGCAGCATTAGTTTAAAATTATTACATGTCCTCCACTGATATTTTGTATTCAGCTTGATTTTGATCTGTATTATTGCTTAAAACAGTAGCTAGTCTAAGCCAGTGTTTCTCAAACTAGTTCCATGGGACCCACAGCCAGTCCACGTTCTTGCTCCCTCTCAGCTCCCTGCCAGACAGTCCACATTTTTTGCTCCCTCTGAGCGTCAGGTAGAGCAGAAAGTGGACTGTCTGGGTCCCCGAGGAACAAATTTGGAAATACTGCTATATGATGATGTCTAGGTATGTCTAGCTATGTGTGCCAATGGGACAGAGCTCGAGAGGGACAAGCTACTATACCAGGGGTGTCAAACTCCAATACTGGGGGGCCGGAGCCCTGCACAGTTTTTGGTTTACCCTCATTTAACACACCTGATTCAACTCCTTGTACTATTTACCACATAGCTCTTGAGCTGAATCATTTGTGGTGGAACAGGGAAAGAACTAAGCTACACAGGGCTCTGGCTGTCCATGACTGGAGTTCAACACCCCTGTAGTGTACCAACCTGAGGTTTAACTCCAAATGTTAAGCCCTGCAGCTGGTCATGTGCTAGGTCCTAACCCTAAAAACATGTTCTGACTTTTACAGTTTAGCATTTGGTGAGCTAATCAGACATTGATTTAACACACAGTGACAGAACACACAGACACCATTGTCAGCCACTAGATATGCACCAATCATGTGACTGAGTGAAATTTTATCTTCCTTGAGAAATTCTGCCAAAGCTTGACTTCTGGTAAAATAAGCAAATGTGCTTGTTTCCAGGCTTGGCCGTGTATGATAGATGCACTTGTGTTTTTATTTATTATTTTTTGTATAATTAAATTCTCTGCACAGAACTAGTTATAACAAGTTAAGCTTCCACTTTGAATTGCAGTAATATACGATCGATATGAAGTTCTTTTGGATGTTGCCTAATGGAGTCATGCGCCTGTCTGGCCTGTTACCTACTTATTCATTGGTGTAGTTCCTGTTTCACTGAGAGGTATCAATTACACATATTTGTTTTACTTCGTCATCAGTGACATTTGTTCTATTTAGTTTTGCAGTGAACCCTTGTCTAATTTTTCAGTTGTGCGGCATGAAATCCTTAGTTATTGCGTTATGGCATTCTTATACGGTAAAATCACTCTGTTCTTTCCCTTCGTACCTCAAGGCTGGGCTGGTGCTGAGCTACTGGAGATCAGGGTGAGGTCTTTATGTCACCAGGACAGCCCTGTAAATCTGTCCTCCGGTTGCTGTATGATTCATTACCAAAAGTTGCAGGCCTTCTCTACAATGACCTTCAACGATGAGTTAATAACTTTTTTTTTTTTTTATCTGCAAGGACATGGTGTAAATTCTCCTCCAGTGTGACATTTTGAAATGGTTCCTCTGATTGGTTTTCTTTTTGTGATGCTTTTAGAATAACCTCATAATTCAAGACTTATAAAAAAGACTCTTTTTTTTATCTTCTGAGTAATCACTCCAACTTCTTCGTTCATTTTGCGCTCTCATGTGGCTCGTCTGACCATCTCCAAATAGACGTTCATCTTGCCAGCAAAGATCCGTAGTATCTTGATGCTGTCCCCCCTTGAAATGGGAGGTTGTGTTCCTGTTCTGTCTGCTGATCAAATATTGTACTTTCCTGGTTACTTGGCAACACTGTGGGGTCTGATGAGTCACGTTCGCATGGAGCTGACCAATGAAGGTAGACTGACAGTGTGTTTCTGTGTCACTATAAAACATTGCTTCAGGACTTATAAACCAGATGTTGAGCCGTTTATTTCAAAGCAATATTTTCCATCTTTGTTGAATAAAGACGGCAATTTCAAAGGATATTTATTCTGATGTGATGAGAGCATTGGGGAACAAACACAGTACTGGAATAATGCCAGTGAAACTTTGAACAAGTGTTTATCAGAGGATTAATTCATTTTTTGTTTGTTTTTACCATTTCAGGAAAAATGGAGGCTGAGCATATCATTAGTACGAAACTACAACTGAAGATGAAAGCAGAGGTAAATAGCTCGTAAAATGGCCTCAAACAAACCTGTGGAATTCAGTAAAATTGCACGTTTCATCTGATATTCAGGTTACAGGGTAGAGAAACCTACTGCAAAATGCAAGTGTATGTCAAAAACAAATTGGTCTCTGCAGTCAAACGCAATTCATGACTTCTTCCACTGCAGTCTCTGTTTTGATGCTTTTGTGCCGAATTTGCTGTCGACTTGCTGCCTGATTATTCAGTTCATCGTACATCTTCCACATCTTTCTCATCCTCACATTAGCTGCCCATGCTTGGTGCTGCTGAAACGCCCTCTGCAGCCAGATCTTGAGGTCACCCATATACTTTACAGCTCATAAAACTCATCCCTCAGCCGTCTTATCACGCTAAACCCTCCAGCCACAGCACGCTGCTTCATTTCTCTATCATAGTCCCAAAGACACACACGTTTGACTGCAGATTTCATAGTATAACTTTATCAGACTGAGTCTTCACTGTAACCTGTCATTGATCATGTCAGCTGTTTTGCAAAACTGTTAATAATTATATGAAATAACTTCTGCATGCCGCATTGGCTCTGCGGGAAGCACCCCGCACCCCCAGTGCTGGCAGTTCAGATTGCGTGTCGTCCACATGCTGAACAGGTGATCCCCTGCAGCCCTCCACCATGTTAGGTGATTCTCTGCCTCCTCATTGTCCATGTCACGGCATATTAAAAATGGAAAGACTGGTATCGTGGCATTGGACTATACCAGGGGAGTGTCTAGCTATTGAGATGATCAGGAGCTAAGTGAAGTTTACCTGGGGCTCAGCTTAGACGCCCATGGACTATATACTCTTTTGGAGGAAATACAGGAAACTAGGTATAGTAAAGTAAGGCAGCGCTGTCTCTGCAGCGAAAATGACTGGGTAGTGTGAATGTCTTATCAGATTGTGGGTTATTGTAAAACCAGCTACACGTGAACGTTAAAGAACTGGTGCATGACGCTGGTCACTGTGGTTTTGTGAGTGAAGGCAGCATTGTGGCTCGGTAGATAACACTGCTAAGCGACATCCTGCCGTTAGGCTAATTAGTTTCTCTGAATGCATGTGTGCCCTGTGATGGATAGGTATTCCCAACTTCAGGCCACTACACAACCCTGACCAGGATAAGCAGTTAGAGGATGGATGGATGGATGGATGGATGGATGGCGTTTACCAGGGTGTAGCATGGTGACTCAGGAGGTAGCACTACTGCTTCGTAACTCCAAGGTTTTGGGGTCCAGACCCGCTTTGTGTTTGTGTGTGTGTGTGGAGCATGTATATATTACTACTACTGCTTCGTAGTAGTACTTATATGCATGTTGGAGGGCTACTTATATTGCTGGGGAGCAAATGTCTCCGAAATGTAATTAGAAACCTGTTATTTTGACCTTGTGGGGACATTTTTTTCAGCCTCAAACAGGGGAAATTTTATAAAAATCTATGACTGCAATCAAAAAACTAAAAACTTCAAAAGTTTTGTGTTTTGTTTGGTTACTTATGGTTAAGGTTTAGGTTGGGTTAGGGGTTAAAATTGTTATCGTTGGGATTATGTTTTTGCCCATAGAAATGAATGGACACACGTGTTGCCCCGTGCTGCTTGGGCTGGGCTCCAGGCTCCTCTGTCACCCTGTACGTGGAAGCTGGTGTCCTCACTGTGGTGCCATTGTTCAGTCAGAATGGAGTAAGCTTGTACTCAAAGTTGAACCTTGGTACACATACAGAGAAACAAGGAAATCAGAATTTCCCAAAACAGCGAGTTCAGCAGTCTGTGTGCTTGCACACTGTATTACATTTCGGTTTTTTCCTGTTCTGGCAAATGTCAGCAAAACCTGCTACTGTCTTTAGACTGTATCTGTAAACAATAACCAGTGTGTTAAAAGAGAAACCTATATTAAATAAATAGTGTTTGTACATGTAACACATCCATTTTTCAACTGTTAACTATTTTCATCCTGGTGAGGATGATGAAGGTGCCCAAGGCAGAGGACTGTGGTTCACCCTGGTTGGGGTGAGTGACAGGGCTCATACACGAATGCCGCGGGCAATTTACGGGCGCCAGGTAGCATGACTGCGTGAGAGGAACCCACATTAACCAGGGGAAGCTGGCAAAGACATGTATGACATGCAAACTCCACACACGCAGGTGTGAGCAACAGTGCAATAAACGGCGCTACTGTGCCACATTGGTATAGTTCGTATTTTAAGATATTGCTGGTTGTCAAGTCCGTGTGAAAGATCAAGGTAATTCTCAGAATAGCGCCATTGTCTGTCTACGTTGGAGGCAGTTTCCTGACTTTGTTGGGAGTGGAAACGGGAAGCGAAAGACCAGTGTTCTGTCAGGCACAAATGAGAAGTAGTCCTCGCTGTTGCCGAAGGCATCTCATCTCAAGGCGTCATGTGCTGTGCTTGCAGAACTGTCTCGTAACACGTACCCATGCTGTGCTGCCTCGCTCTTCCAGCAAAACGTGGAGCAATTCAAAGTCCCAACTGCGTTGTGAAATACCGAGGCGTCCAGCTGACCTTCTTATCTTCGTGGTCGTTTGAGCTTTTAGCTAGTGCTCTCCGGATGTGATCCGGCCGCCCAAAATACATTTTAATACCAAATGTGAACAGGGCCTGTGTTCTGTTCAGGAATTCGATAAATGTTTAGAAACTTGCTCTTTGCTGAAATTCGTTAAGGAAACGGAGACTGACTGAGTGCCTTTCCCTAATTGCTGGACTGATGATGCTGTGCTTCCCTGCGAAGCCCTTTAGACAGTTTGCCAGTTCCCATGTGAGACACGCAGTCTAAGCAGATAAACATGTGTAACCATAAATAATTAATATCGTCTCTTCCTGGATGGCAGCACCTGAAATCGGACCTTTTGAAGAGCTTTGACTCCCAGGTGAGCGAGTTCATGGACTGCCTGATTGAGGAGTCCTCCATTCTGCAGCCTGCCTTAATCACGACTCCAACGATGTCTGACAAAGAGAGGAGCAAACTAAGGTAGAGGTGTTTCCACTGGTTTTTCAGGAATCTTTGCCTTTGTGGTTCATCTCCGGCCCCCTGCTTCTGTCAGCAGACTGATTTTTCCAGTTTCTCTGTATATGTCGCTCTCCTCTGACGTAAACATCTCTTTTATTCATGTTTTGCCTGTTTGCTTTTCGTTTATATACAGACATATGAGACCCTCTCAGGATCAGGGGAAAGTGTTTGTCAGCCGCCGATCCCTGTTAGAGTAAGTTTTCTTTATTTTTCACTTGTTGCATTTTGCGCTCTGGCTTTGCCCTCCAGAGGTGGCTGCCCTTCGATACTGCCTTCCCATAATGCACGAGTGCGGCCTGCATTATTACCCAAAGTTATGTGAAAGAGATGTTACACATGGGTGTGTCTGGACTCTCTCGCCAGACCTGATTGTACAAAGAAGGAAAAATTTTACAATTTCATATGATTCATATGTTTTATGGATGAGTTTCTTAGGTTGATGTGCCAAGGATTTGATCCTTAAGTAATACTATAGTGAAGTGTATCTTATTTTCTGTAGAGTTAAGATTGTGGGGAAAACGGTTCTCCATTCAAAGGGCACATGTGCAAGTATAGTTTTTTTTTGTGTGTGTGTCAAAATACTGTACGTCTGAAAGGAGAGCCTGACATATAGCCTCAGGCTCTATAAACTGATGGAAATTGTTGCACTCATACAGCCTCTGCAGGCATTTATATGCAGATGAGCTTTGTGACATCATGTGAGTGCCGGTTTTGCATAGATTGCTTGGTGTTTTCATTCATTGCCTAGAATTGGTACATAGATGTGTGTAAACTCTGGGTGTCTCTACATATCGTATATCTAGAGGCAATGCACATCCCCTGGCTGCGGGGTGTGGTTACCCCTCCTTTCACATACCAATTTTTTTTCTCCTTTCCTCCCCCAACAGTGAGCTGTTTGAGGTCAACCACATCCGCACCATCTACCACATGTTCATTGCCCTGCTCATTCTCTTCATCCTAAGCACCCTGGTAGTCGACTTCATTGATGAAGGCAGGTGGGAGGTTCTACCTAACCCTGTTTACTGAAACATCAAGCATCTTGTTCATTTAACCACAACTGGTTATTTATCCTGAGGCATGGGAAGGTTATTCTTATGGAATGGGCATATATTCCTTATATTGTTGTAGTAATAGTGGTTTTATTAAAAATCGTAAAAGGGAATCAGGTTTTGCTATTCTCTGAGGACAATGAAAGTTGCCCTAATGAATTAACTGTCATAACCATAAAATGAATAATACAACAGCTAGGATGCGTTGCTATGGATGTGGCTTTTTGTGACTCAGTTTGCCGGTGCGCATTAGCTAAATGTTTGGTTTATGAGTTCAACCATACCTAATAGTGTATATATAAAGATGAAAAACCAGCATGTACAATGATGCAATGTGTCCTTTAGGGCTAGCCTACGCTTGGATGAGTTGGTAGATGGTGATTGGTGCTGCCGGTACCCATCATGACTGTTTACCCTCTGGTTTCTCGCCAGGTTGGTGCTGGACTTTGACTTGTTAGTGTACGCCTTTGGGCAGCTCCCTCTAGTCGTCTCCATCTGGTTCTGCATGTTCCTGTCAGTGCTGGTGGTACCTTACGGCCTTTTCCACATTTGGGCCAGTCGGTACAAGTCGTCTCGGCACCGCGTCTTGCGCACGCTGCTGGCAGGGTCTCTCTTCCTGCTGTACCAGGGGGTGGTCCTGGGATTTCTGCCCACATTTCTGGTGCTGAGGAACAACCTGCCCCCTGCCTCTCGCTTCATCATCATCCTCGAACAGGTAGACAGCTATCCTGCAGGACCTGTAACTGCGTGTTTTACTCATCCCACCGAATCCCTCTTTTTTTTTCCCCATTTGATGACCTTGAGCTTGTGTACACTGCCCCCTACAGGTCCGGCTGATTATGAAAGCACACTCCTTCATCAGGGAGAACGTTCCGAGGGTGCTGGCCTTTGCTCAAGACAAGTCCAGTAAATCAACAAATTGATGCACTCCTTTGTCACAGTCCTTGCATGGACTGACAAAGTAACTCTCTTACTTCTCATGATGTTTGCAGCATTGTGTCTTACTTCGTGGTTTTTCTTCCCCCATTTCCCAGGTTCCCTTATCATGCCGCAAGTTACTCAGTATCTGTACTTCCTGTTCGTTCCCACACTCATTTACAGAGACAGTTACCCCAGGTGAGCAGATCATGTGACTCTCACACCACTGGGTCGCATCTGATGAGGCTGGCAGGCATCATTCACTGCAGGCTCATGTAATTCTCGTTAAAAGAAAGGGATAGTTAAATATAGAATCTCACAATGCTACATTCAAAGGTTCAAGAAGCTTATTTGTTACGTGCGCAGTTATACATGTACGACATGCAGTGAAATGTAGCCCTGAATCACTCCTGAGACTGTGCGTTGGTTTAAATAAAAACAGATAACTAAAAACTTAAAAAAAATATATATATATTAAATCTACCCAAGAGATAAATAACAAATAAGCAATATGTACTATAAATAAACAATGTGTATTTAAATAATTAAGAATATAAAGTGGCTTTGTGCTTTTGTTAGAAAATGTGCAAATGGTATTCTGGTGACACATATGTAAGACGGCAATGACATCAATGATAATGTCTCCACAATAAGTGAATGGATCTGATTTGAAATGCACAATGAAATACACAATATGGGTGTATACATATTTGTTTCTGAAACAGAAATCTCTGTGACTTTTTTTCTTGCCTTGATTATTATTGTAATTCTATTCCTTTTCTTGGCAGGAACCCATATATCAGATGGGGATACGTGATAACTAAGTTCCTGCAGGTAGTTTAGCCGTCTGTGTCCACGTACCACATGCATCCCATCATATACGTGGCCGAAGGGTCATTGATAGTCCAAGTCTTTCAGGTGCTGGGGTGCCTGTTCTACGCCTACTACGTCTTTGTCCGACTCTGCATCCCCCAGTTCCATAGCATCAGCCTAAAGATCTTCGACCTGCGGGTTATGGTCCTCTGTGTCTTCAATTCCATCCTGCCAGGTACCCCCTCCTTCCTCAGCACATGTCCCAGCCCTGACCCACTGCCCCTGAAACTTCTGTCTTCCAATCTGTGGAGACATGTGAAATTGTCCTGGGTGACTGAGCATGTCCAGAATGTTAACATGATAGCTGTTGGTTGTTTTGGTGGAGCTCTGGCTTCCACGCTGAATGGCCGCTGGCCACAACTCCATCTGCTTCCCCAGGAGTGCTGGTTCTCTTCCTGGCCTTCTTTGCCTTCCTGCACTGCTGGCTCAACGCTTTTGCAGAGATGCTGCGATTCGCTGACCGGATGTTTTACAAGGTACTGAAACTGGGAAGCGTTTCCTTTTGTGTTCACTTCCTCCTTGAGCAACACAAAGCTCACATATGTTTAATGCACTTCTTTAGGGTATTGTTAATAAGCTGACCTGTCTAGAAATAATTTAGTATTTTTTCATAGGCAGCCATAATGGTAAGACTCGATGGGACACAAATAATATAGTGTTATGTACAAATCTTACTTGCATACTGATGTTAATTCATCGTTAATGAATCATGATGCATGTTTTATCTAAAACAGTTGTTTATGATGTGTACTTCAGTTATTACTAAGTATTTGTGGCCCATTACGTAAAGTGTTACCAATGTAATGAAACATGGGCATTAAATCACATTTCTGTTTCAGGATTGGTGGAACTCAACATCTTTTGCCAATTACTATCGGACATGGAATGTTGTGGTTCATGACTGGCTATATTGTTATGTCTACCGGGACTTACTATGGGTAAGTAGGTTGTCTTCTACTTCAGGCAGGGCCAATTGACTTATTCTGTCACACCGTAGTTGACAGCCAGGGCTAATGACTTTTCTGTTCCGTGTCCCCTCTCCTCCACCATAGATGTCAGGGAAGCGCTTCAAGGCGGCGGTCATGTTGGTCGTCTTCACCGTGTCTGCAGTCGTGCATGAATACGTCCTTGCCATCTGCTTCGGCTTCTTCTACCCTGTCCTCTTCACCCTCTTTATGTGCTTTGGGAGTGAGTTTTTAGCTCCTTCTTGAGGTTTTGATGTGGTGAGGCCATGCCAGATAATATATGCTAAACCTAGCAGATTAATTTCCTTTCAAATTTTTACATTTTCATTTATGTAGCGGACAGTAACACACAAGTGAGGAAAGCTAGGGGTGAGACGGCAGGGTCAACCTGCATCTTTGGAGCCGTTCAGGTTTACAACCAGTTGTACAAACCTTCTGGACATGGCACAGGTCCTACTGAAGTAAAGTCCACCCCATTATAGACCAATACTAGTGGGAAGAATTTAAAATTATTGTGACGTGCAGCCATTTAATTATGTATTTAGTTTGCGTATTTTTTAACGTTTTGAAAAAAATTTAAAACTGTCTTTTCCCCTGTAGTATACACTCAGCACTCTTCTGTTCCTCCCTCTATCGCTAGTGATGTTCAACTTCATCCTGCATGACCGCAGGAAGGGCCCAGTCTGGAACGTGATCATGTGGACCGCCCTCTTCCTGGGCCAGGGCGTCCTGCTCTGCCTCTATTCCCAGGAGTGGTATGCACAGAGCTATTGCCCTTTGGAGCAGGTAATGACACACATTCTGCACTATAATGCGTTTGTCCTCTCGCAAGCCTGTATTGTGGCAGTATCTGCTCAATCTAAGGGTTGATCCCATGGGAAACCAACTATATTTTAAGTGGGGTGCAGGCAGCAGTTAATTTTGCTAATGTGCTAACTGAGGACTTGTTGCACTGCCTGTGCTCCCTGTGTGTTGCAGCCCTCCTTCTTGGACTTTCTGAAGCCACGTTCCTGGACGTGTCACCTGCACCAGCAGGGGGTCCCCATAGCTTCTGTTGTTGGAGTCTGACAGCACGTTCCCCCCCCCCCCCCCCCCCCCCCCCGTCAGCCCCATGAATGTCACAAGCGAGCAGCAGAAGAACGGGGTTGGATCTGATGCTGTTTTTACTTTGCACAAAGACGGAAGCAATCTGTCCCCCACCTCTTGCATTGAAGCTTTATTATGTAGAGTTGGGGGGGGGGGGTTATGGGTGCTATAACAGCTGTAAAAACAGGAAATCTCTGAGGGTCATTTTCAAAGGGAGCCATTTACTAAAATACTTATTTTTTGGTTTCATGTTTGTGATGAGAACATTAGAACATTTTAGCAGTATGAGCTGGGAATGTTCATTTAAGACAAATTAATCTGCCGTTATTTAAGAACTGTTTTCTTCCTCATCCAGAGCGTTGTTCTTGTCAACTTTACATTTTCTTTATTTTAAAAAGCCAGTGTGGTTTGATTTTAACATCAGTGTCTAAACAGGTGAACCCTGGTTGCACATAGCATGTAAGATGAATTTTGGATATTAATCATAATTTCCGTTGCCAGTTTTTTTTTTTTTAATAAATGGTGCTGGTACACTCAAAGTTTTGATTTCATATGCCACTGTTGCAAACCTAAAGTTTTTGAATCACATTCATTGTAGATCTCAATAAGTACAATATAAGTTGCTGTCAAATTATGAATAACAAAAAGAAATACGTATGTCATTATAAACACCCTCTTTATTTTAAAAGTACTGGCATGTGTCATCACAAAAAATTACTGGTTATTGCTGTAATAAATCGTTATGAGCAATGAAGTATTCTGTGAGGTAAAAATTGTGATAAAAATAATTATAGCCAGACCAGTCAGAGGTGTAGTGTGTCTGGTGAAAATCCTTTGCACTGAACACCTTTAACGTGACGCTATATTTGACTGGTATGTGTACCAATTTTACCAGCCGAACCTTCAAAACATCAAACGTTATCACTGTCTGGGTCCCAATCTGTTAGTGATAACTTCTCCTCACCTTAAAATTCGTTGTAGCTCTAAACGTAAACAGCTGTGGCATTTTTCAATGCCATTTGGGAGTATTAAGAAACCTATGTATTATATTTTTTTCCTTTCACAGATCACCAGTGAACCTTCCCAGTTTATCTGCTATCTGTCATGTCTAGATAGAAGCCGTATGTTTGTGTGTTCTCCTCTGTAAATGCTGTGACCCATTAATAGAACTGAAAAACAGATGCCTGTTGATTGGATGGCTAAGTATTTAAATGTTTATTGGTTAATACCGTACAGTAACTAGCACACATTCTAAGCTGTACAGTCCTACAGCTGCATAAATGCCAGTTTAAGGATAGTTTTTTCTCTCTCTCTAAACTCCATCCACAAGGGGATTAATTATTTTTAATTACTGGGAGAGAGGGTTTGTCTTGTGTAGTATTTAATATATTTTGTATTTATGATATCTGAACACAAGAATAAACGCTGGATTGTAAACTTGAAATTCATAAAAAAATCGTATGAAACCTGGAACTGGGGATTGTTATTGCAGCTGGCTGCAGACATTGTAAAAAATAAATGTTGCTATAATTATACATTTATTTTAACAGTTTGTGCCAAAACATACGTTGTCAGCATTGTTGGGTAACTGGTGTCACTGACATTAAACATTCTATGCCCCATTTCTTCGTCGCCTTTCTGTAAATCAGTACTGTAGAAGCACATTCTGAAATTGTTTCTGTGTCATAATCATAGACTGCATAGGTATTCATCTGAAAGATAAGTATATTTCCTGGAGTAGGAGAACATTGTGTTTTTGTTTACATATTCATGGCATTGTTGAGCTCAGAGAGCCTCCCCTGCGTTATCTCTAACCGTGACACAGCTCAGGGCTATCAACTCCAGTCTGAATGACGCCATCCACTGGTTGGGGGTCGGACTTGGGTTGGCCTAGAACAGTGGTTCTCAAACTCGGTCCTCAGGCCCCACTGCCCTGCATTTTTTTCAGCTATCCCTGCCCCACACACAAGTCCTAGCTGTCTTTCAGCTTCTGATTACCTGGATCAGGTGTGTTCAGTCAATCGGCAGTGTGTAGGGCAGGGATAGCTGGAAAATAAGCAGGGTAGTGAGTTCCGACGACCGAGTTTGAGAACCACTGGCCTAGAGGAATATGCTGGAATTTTGAAGGCCAGCAGTAAGAATTGCACCAGCCCCCACAACATCTGCATGTTACATCATTGGTCAAAGTTCCCAAATCCGAGAGCCCCAAGCCGTTCCATATATAATACAATATAATGTAATATAATATACAAATATCACCTGCATATCATTTGGCTAATTTTGAGATTCAAGCTTGAAGCAGATTTTATTTCCTCAGATTGTCTTATTGTGTAACAGAGTGAATATACGATGACTGAGGATTCTCTGATGGAGGTTTAAGAATAAATATGGGAATGTGAGCATCATCATTTTAACCTTTAGGTCAGCTGTTCAGTCCCAGGTGTGAGGACTCCAGCCAATTAGTCCTCTAATTAGTAATCTAATTAGATTTGCAGTGAAAACCCGCATACACACTGGCCCTTTCTGGATAATATTGGCCACTGCTGATTTAAAAGTGTCCATAATTGTGTTCACAACAAGAAGAGTACAACACATACAGTCCAGAGCAGTGCTGCTGTGTTCTTACTGAAATGTGTGCATTGTGCTGTACTGTATTCCCTGGTTTCTTAACAGTAAAAACTGTGATGTAAAAGTGTATTTTCCAAACAAGCATTCCACTGCATACATTTGTAAAATAGCAAAGTGGTGATAACTTGTTTATGAATACAAGTGAGTATGATATCACAAAATGCAGATAATTAGAAAGACAATCGTTTTCATATTTTGCATCCTATTGTTTGGGGAGAAATCTGTTTATTAAAAAAATGACTGGTATTTGTTCCTCTTTATGGTACAAAGTTATGGAATTTTTGGGTGATTTTAATTTAAAATGCTAAATGCAGGTTGCAATGGGACATTGTAACTTTATGAACGTTTTTTGAATACTTCATTGCTTAAGTTCTTTAATGATTGTAGTGAAAATGCTACTATTTGTAAATCTCTGAGATTGGAAAATTATTTGTTGCTAATAAAAATACAAAAAAATGTATTGAAGTAAATATTGTGTTTTAATGTCACATATCTTTTTTTGTATATATTCCATTGACAAAATATGATTTCTGACACTGCACTTCAAGTCCAACACCGTAAACTGATAAATCAATGATTTACCTATATATATACATATATACATGGCAGTCATGGAGCACTTCCCTGGCGAGCTGAAGAGAGGCACCGTCTGAGACAAACTTGCACCCCCTCAGAAGGTGGCGCCCTTGACTGGCATAGGCTGTGGGGTCCATCTGTGCTGCAGGTTCTGGGCACTTGGTGTTGAAGATTTACTTTAATATCTTATATGAATTATACTGGAATTATTTTGACCATGCAGTCAAGTTTACTTCTGTCACAAAATATGAAGCATAAAGTCATTCATATGATAATATTGATGCCAATTAGAAAAATACCCCTATATCCTCAATGACTATTATTGAGATTGAATCCATCATGTGGTTTTGTCTAAAATGCAGGCCCAGTCTAATTTAAGTGTTGCAGGAATATGCCAATGAGTGTCTCCCCTCATAGGAAAACCCATTTTGTCATTAACACAAACTTCGTAAGTTAGACAATGTAGGTTCTTGCTCACATTGGTTTTTGCCAATTAGTCAACACATTGCAGAATTTAAAAATGGAAAAAAAAACTGTTTACATAAATGTTATTTTTTTACATAAAAACGTGAACATGTCTTTCATTTAGGATTTTCACTGGAGTGTGTTTTTCGGAGTATTGCCACTCCAGAAAATGCAACCCGGAGGCCATGCAATAGTCATTACTGCAAACTGTTTGGCATCTTGACAACAGTACGTTGTAAATTATTTGCCACCGGCAGTGTGATCAAAATAGGAAACCAGTGTTGGCTGCATGAAACAATATGGCCACTACAAGTCAGTGCTACTTGATTATACTTGCAAATACAGCATTTTAATTACTTGGGTGTTTCAAACTGCTGTGTAATAACATTGTGTTTTATTCCTTTAAACAACTCTACATTCATTAGAGCAACCTCTCTCAAGGCAAAAAGGTGAAAAACCGAGGATTCAGCACTAAAATTAACTTTGCATGAATATCTTTTGTAATCAAGCTTTGGGCTGAAACTGATGCTTTAAATAATTTAATTGAACCAAACTAGAGGACCCACAGCACCCTGTACTGAATAAAAGTGTTGAAGATCCTGAAGAACGCAGACTTTTAACCAAGTCTTCAATTTTCACTGTTAAGAAGCAGTAACGTCAGCAAGCTCCAGATCATAGTTATCTTGGAATGAAACCATAGTTTTATAGGGCAGGTGTACCTCCCTGCTCCTGATTTTATTACACTGTTGTTCAATATGCCAATCAGTGGCAGTTCTGCCATTCCAGAATCTGAGGCACCTGCTCAGATATGCAGTCATGCAGCCATGTGGGGGCCATGTGGCAATACACATTTTATATGTAACACTCGATATTTTAGTACATTCTAGTTGGTTTCGTTGAACTGTTTTAACTGGTCTGCAACCAGGCTCATAGCCAGAAAAAAACTGTGTGTGTATGTGGGGGGGGGGGAGGGGGGGGTGATAGATTTTGCACACTGATTAGGGAGGTGAAACAACCTATCTACCTCTACTAGTGGAATTTCTCCATAACATTAATATATTTTTTGTATATTTGTCTCCTGTACTGAATGTTTATGTGGTTACATTGCACCCTGTCTGTCTATGATATTGTGTCTTATGTTTGATCTGTATGAATTGTGCCAGATGGAACAAACTTTGATCGTATGGTGTTTCATCATGCACATGACAATAAACTTCTTGACTTCAAATTTCAAGGAGGACTACTACACGGCTATGTCCCTGTCTGCAGCCCTGGACCGGATAGAGGTTAGAGGCGGGATCAACTGATGGATGGAAAGTGAGCTCTTCAGGTCTGTACCCAGGAGTGTTCATCAAGTTTACAATGTGTAGCCCAGTGCTACTAACTATGCCGATGACATAGAGATTGCTTTCCTCTCTTGGGTATATAAGCTAGAATACCAGTGACATATTTACAGTATATTGCATGCCTTGTGTTGAAAAACATCTAATGATAATAATTTTAAGGTAATTAGCCCATATTAATTTACTATACATTCATGCAATCTCCCAGAAATGCTAAGATAAATTGGCTAGCATCCAACTGAATTTGTATACCATGGCTGCAATTATCTTGCAGACTTATCTTGCAGGCACTTAAATATCTTGCTTGCAGCTCTATCTTGATGTAATGTATTTGAAACATTGTTTATTTAAACAATAGATCATATAAAAATTGTAGGTTACCTTCTGGGTTCTAGTCTTAAAAACACAAGCTTCTGATTTTATTTGATTTTTATTTTACTGAAGGAATTGAAACACTATAAAAACCCATTAGGCAGCACAGGGTGATGGGGGTTAGCAGGTGAAGCCATCATGCCTGGCTGAACGATGTTCACTGCTTTCGAGATTCATGCTTTGAATGAAGGAAAGAAAGAGAAGTTATGTATCTTTATAAATCGTGGAAACAAAGAAATTTGGTTAAGGCTTCAGCACAATTTATTGCAGGTAGTTTTTCCAAGTACTAACCAGGCTCTGTCCTGTTTAGGTGTTTAGAAGAGACATCCATGGGATCACCCATAAATATCCTAAACAGCGCCTGTTTAGGAAATGGGCTTTTAATTGACTTTTAATCTCCCAGTCTCAATAGTTATAGTGTAACATGACAGTAAACATGGGCAATGTATATCGGCAAGTATAATGCACTGCTGCGAAAGCATGTAAATGATTAACAGAGGTTGTTAAATCTGGGAAAGCAAGTGGGAAATAAAAATAAATGGTAAAAAAAGAAAACAGGCCTAACACCAGCCTCTTTTTATGAGTAGAGGGCACCATAAAATGATGATTTTTTCAGGTTTGTGTGCTTATTCTTACCTTGTGTTTTGCTAAACAAGCAATTTCTTTCTAATATAAAATAATATAAATATAACTTATATATATAAGTTACAAATATATATATATAATACAAAAACAAAAATAATATAAAATGCAGCATGGCCTTATACAGTACATGTATATGTTGTGCTAACTTAATTTAGTTTTCAGTATAAATTTCACTGACTTTAAACTGTTCACTTGGGCCTACGTGAAATAATGGGGGATTAAATGCTACAGCCAGGAAAATGGACAAGATATTGTCAACAGTTAAGAAGGCAATGAGTTCCTTGCAAGGATGAACTGTTGGAGGACCGACTCAGCGTAAGTACAGAATACCATGGCTGGCCCATGTATCCTGCATTTTTGAAAATGGTAGGAAATTGTACACCAGCCAGGCTACTCCGTCAAGCTTCAGGAAGTCTGGTCATGGTGCTTTCTTCCCCGTGAACAACAGGTGTTCAGCAGGTGTGGGATACCACAGTAAACGGGGAAGGAAGTAGCGGTCAGTGCTTCATCATTACACCCCCGCAGTTCACAGACACTTTAATACATCTGTACAAAACACACTCATCGTCAAACCTGCGAGAGACATTGTAGCCAACTGAATGTGACAATTGTGCCTGTGCAGTCTAATCAAACATTGCATGGTATTTAACATCTGACATTTTTAAATGGGCCGTTTTGGTAGGCTACATTTGTTTCTTATTAGATGATAGGCCTACTGGTTGTAGTTCACTGGTCAGATTTATATTATGTTTCGATGTTTGATTTTCCTTTAATATGTATTTTTCCCATTCTCTTGGATCTATTGGATCACTATATAATATGGCATAAAATATTTATAATTATTGTTTTTAGTATTGTTTAAGTATTGTAGACCTATGGGGGTATTTTGCTAAGTTCTATGACACAATTTGTAGGCTACATTGTCGCCAAATAATGTATACAGATTTCCTCTTACACTGTCTATGTCACCACGATCAATTAAAGGACAATCAATGTCAATATATTAAACTTACAGCAATAGGCTGAGCAAGGCTCAATCCAGCTGCACTTACGCCTAGCAGACTCTGTAACATCATGTATGTCTGCAATGTGCTATTTGCCTCACATGAACGTTGCTTTGGACAAAAGCTTTTGCTAAATATGTAAATTTAAATGTCGTAGTTTCCAAAATGGGTGATGATCAGAGCAATAAAACAATACTGCTGGTTAGTTCTGCAATAAAGGATGAGCATTCAGTGAATGTTTCCATTCAAAATATCATACTAGTTTTCCTCTCAGTGCAGGACTCAGAGACCACGAAACGCGATTTTGTATGGAGCTCATTTGCTTAAGATTAGGTTCCTCTGTACATATCACCAACCGCTTTTACTAATTTCGAGTTTGGTTTTATGGAATCCAACCCCCTTGGTTCAAAATTAATGTTAGCCTTCTAAATGTAAAAAGGCAAAACCCTTGCTCACATGCACACATTTCTGTAATTTAACAGAAATGCTAACAGTAATACAGTAGTCTCTGTTAGAAAACCCACGCCTGTTCCCAAGTAAGAGGACGCATGAGAGGTTCCGAGGACAAATCTGGAACAGAATCGGGGAGGCACCGCCGAGGCATCGATGAGGCTGCGCCGCGGGATCGCCGAAGCATCGATGAGGCTGCGCTGAGGGATCGGTGGGCTCCGCTCCCTACAAGCCGTGCTCTGCAGTAAAGATGGCGGCAGCAGAGGGGGCGCGTAGCGGCCGAACCAAAACGGGACGACCCTGACGGATCAGATATTCTCAGGGAGAGCATATCTACGTATTGCCACCCTGGGATCATTTCGATCAATTCCGTAGTATATCGCATTAAATTGGAAATTGTGTGTAGTTTAGATTCCGGGGTGTAGCTGTCTCTCTCTCTATCTCTCTCCCATACACACGCCTCTGGGAGTGGAGCTTCTCCAGTGCTGTCGGGAACAGGCCGCGCTGGGATGTGAAACCCGGGGCAAGGGGGGATCGCGGCCCGTGGCTTTCGGTTCAGAGCCGGCGGGCTGGTGTGGTGTCGGGTGGTGGGGTATGGGACAACAGGTAGGCCGCGTTGGGGAGGGGGCTTCGGCGGGGCTGCAGCCGCCGCAGCCTCAGCCGCATCAGGGCAGGACGAATCGGGGGAACAGCGCCGGCAGAAGGACAAGGGAAGCCGCGGTCACAGGCACGCCGCCCGGGAGGTCAGCGCTGCCGGACCCCGCCATCAACATATTCACGCAGCATTCAGGTAAGACCGCCAGACAGAGCCGGGCGCAGGCATGGGAAGCAGCCGTGGCTGCACAATCATAAGCAATATGGGCAAATCATTCGGCTGACCGGGTGAACAAGAAACCCACCGAGCCGCTGTCCCGGCTGAAACCCGGCTCCATAACGAGTGGTGATCGCTCTGCGGTTAGGGCCGGTTTACCCTAGACAGCTCCCTGGATTGTCTGAGTCATATAATATCCGGACAGGTCTGATCACCCAACATATCAATGATACTGCCTAGATATGTAACACGACTTTATTTCTTTAGAATTCTTGTATCTGGGCTGTAAAAAAAAAGCACTTTTAATTTCGGAACACCACATGCAGCTTGTCAACTAATTTAGATTTGTAAAATTACTGGTGATTTAACCACAGCAGCTCCTCATGAATGCCTAACACCCAGAGCATGGCACAATGAAAGGAGGTGGTCAGATACCACGACACTGCCCTGTGGTTTGGATATCACAGACAGCGCATTAGAGGGAGGCTGTGTACATTTACCTTTACCTGGGGTCCTGCCCAAGAGGCAGTTTTGTTAGTCTTAAAATCAACTTGAGTGTTAAGGGAGAGCCTACACATTGTTAAACTAGAGGATAAAAGACCTGTTTAGGTCCTCAGTTCATTTTTATAATGAAATGCACACTGAACAATGGACACTGTTTTCAGACCAAGTCTTTCTGACAGTGTTGTCCTGTAGTAGAAGTATACCAAATAACTGTCATTAATTGTATTTTGAAAGAATTTCTGCTGAACTTCACTGGTGAAATGGGTCGATCCCAGTGATTGGAAAGAACAGGATGTAGAAGTCTTGATACCTGCAGTTTCAGGAATGTCCTGCCTTGTTTATGAACTACAGAAACTTTTAACATTGTGGATCACACCTTTTAACTGAAGATCTCAGATGGTCCTTCTATCGAACTGCTTTAATTGAAGTGTTTTTACTTTATGAAGCATGTGTAACATATGTTTTCAGGTATCTTAGCGCATATTGAAAGATGATATTCTTTAAGTCAAACATTCTGTTGTTTGAGATGGCTTAGGTGCATTTAGGTGTTCCAGTTGTCGGGACTGAGTTCAGTGAAAATACATTGTCACTCTTACATGTGTTCTCTCTAAGCATCAGTTACACCCTATAATGTAAATTTCATTTATTACCATAAAAGTTTTCATGGGTTAAAAGGAAAATCCTTTGGGTTATAATAGATAGAATATGGCTTTCTCATGATTTTTGAATAACCATTAAGAGCAGAGGATGTTTCTATTCATATTGCAAGATGCATTTTTCTGAGCTCTATTAATACCTCTCATGCAGAGATTCCGAATTGTCTCCTGTTAACCAGCTTTAAAAGAAAAACTCAAACTGTGACATTTCCTTTAGCAGAGAGGATGTATCCTCCACCTTTACTCCTTGGTTTCCTATCTGTCTTTTGTGCTACAGGAGGACAGAATGTGTGAATAAACAAACTCGATTATGGAAGGGAGCTCGTCAGTCATGTGCAACTGTTGGGTGTTATCCGTATCCTAGGATGTGAAAAAATAGGCTCAAAATAATCGAGAGTCGGTGATGTAGATTTCTGTCTCGATAAAATCGTCAAATTGTATTTATGGTGGAAGTCACCTTTAAGGTGAGTGATGGGAGAGTAATCATAGTGACAGTGCCATTATCGTGTCTGCTTTTGCCTCAGTGCATAGCAGCTCCTGTTGTAATTGTTATGTACTTGATGGATTTGCGTACTTAATTTTAACCCAGAATTCCTTGCCTTTATGCCGTCTTATTTTGATGATTATGTAGATATATATGGCCTTCTGCCCTACATTGTAATATTTGCATTCACTGTAATAGCATGTTCTAGGAGGATTATTGTGGTAAAGAGAAATGTGCTCTATTACGCTTCAGATCCAGTGAATTAACGTTGCCCGAAGCAAGCAAAGACTTTTGAATTGTGTGTTTGTCTTTTTCAGAGAGATTGTGTTTGTGGCCTGTTACTGTCTTTGTCCACTAGAGGGAACTCTGTCCTTTTAGGTTAAATAGTAACTAAGTGCAGTTATTTGCAGGGGACACATTAATGTGCTTTGACAGTACATTTGTGTGCAGTCTTAAGTGGTTATTTCCTGCTCATCCGTCTTTATCTGCTTTCAGTTTCAGTTTTCATTGCATGTCTGTTGCCCAATAACCAAAGCCCCTCCAAGACAGGGTAACATTTTATTGTGCTGAAATGGGCCCTATACAAGGCAATGGAAATGACTGCTCCTTTGCTACGTGTGTTCGGGTCACTCGTGTCTGTCTGGCTCAGTGTATCTCAGTCGCGATGTGGGAAGTGCACAGGACTCTTTGTTTCAATTGGCTAGAAGCAAAATCCTGTCAGCTCCGCGAGGTGGATCATTCAGCTTTAATGTGAGCTGAGGAATGCCGCCTCTGGCCTGTAGGCTTTGCTTCTTCTTCAAAACCAGCAGTGCTTCAACTTCTCTTTCATCCTTTTCGCTTTTGTTTCTTTTTGTTCCTTATTGTGGGCTCCAGAGCCTCCTTTTGGGTGCTGCATACTTCTGGAAGATTCTCCCCGTGTATCTCAATACCTTTCCTATTTCTCCAGCCCCAAAGAACATTTGAAATGGAGCCTTGCGTATGTCAGGCTTAATCCCCTCTATCCCACTCATGCAGAACAACTCCGTAATCACCCTTTTTAGCCCTCTTACGCTGTTTTATCTGGATTCCTCCCCCACACCCAAGCCCTGCCACCTTTTTCTCAAAATTCTTGATTCGCCTCAGCTGAAGTGTGTAGGGCACCTAGGAGTGTCAGGCCCCTGCAGCAGGAGGGCAGGAACATGGACAGCATTTGTGGCGGCCCTTCGGGTCTCATGAGTTTCATTCTTCGTCACACAGATCCAGATGGATGGGCAGGACTCTAATATAAGAAGACCCTACTGGTGAACCTTGCAAACCGCGACATGCTCAGCATTCAAGGGCTTTACTGTTGGTGGAAGAAGTCACCATCCTACTCTTAAGCATGTGTTTGTTCCGTTTTGAAATATTACTTTTTCTGGGCCTGCAAACCCTTGTCCTGATCCATAGGGGATCCCAGCTGGCCCTGGTTGTATTTCCTCTTTCATCCTGGATGTCTTTTGACTACACTTCCCGCCCTCTTACTGGCTGTCCCAAATGGATCAATATCAGCCCCTGGTACCAAAGTTCAGGTTATGCGAAGGCTGGATATGGACACCTCCTCCCCTTGTCCACCCACTACAGATTGGTGTGTTGGTATTATCCTTAATGGGGATGAATAAGGTGCGGAACACTGTCCAGAATGTACCAAATGCCCGGTCACTCCGCTCAGTTATCTGTTTAACAGATAGCCTTCATTCTGGCAGAAATCTGTTCTGTTTGACATGTTTATACTATAAGCACTCTGCAGAGGCTCAGATTGTTAGCTGCATAACGTGTTAGTCCATTCATAGCTTAAAAAAAAACAATGTGCAGTTTCTTAGAAAGGATGGAAAACAGGGAAAACACTAAGTTTGATTAATGTTTTGTAAGTTTGATGTTAACCAGCAGGTACCTTATAAGCTTTTGAACCTTGCACGTAACTTTAGATACACAATAGACAGCTGATGGCAGTGTGCCCTTCGGTTTCATATGACTTTAATGCAGAGGAAAACAGAGGGCGCACTTCCGCCAAGTGTGAGCAGACCTGATTCAGCCTTTTCCCGTTCATAGCCGTGGTTTTGGGAAATCCTGTCCGCTGCTGTTCCCTGCTAGTATCAGACCTTTACTCTCATTTTATTTCAGTAGATGAAATGCACTACGCAAACCAGGAAGCCTTCTTCATTGGGTGTTTGTGAAGGGTTTTGTCTTTTTATTGTATTTTTCTCTTGATAGTTGGGTTTGCCCCAGCTTACGTATGCAGCCTGGGATCAAAGCCCCAGCTTTGTTTCCCAGCTTGTAATTATCTCTAAGGTCCTTTGAAGTGAGCGAGCAGAAGAGCCGTTTTAGCTTTCAGGGGCCCTGGCCCCTTCCGGCTACGGATAAACGCTCAAGGGCTTGTCAGCTCAGGTGGAGGGCTTGTCAGCTCAGGTGGAGGGCTTGTCAGCTCAGGTGGAGGGCTTGTCAGCTCAGGTGACGTTGAACCGCTTAGTGGAAAAATGCAGGAGACTGAGCTCTCCTCTCTGGGGGGAGGTGGTGAGGTGTAGCATGGCACGGGGGCGGCTTGCACATCCGCACAGATCACCTGATTGTGGTGAAGAAGGCTTTCCAAGGGTGCTGCCGGGTCTTGTTCTCGTGCTGGGGGCCACACCTTCTGACTTGCATGCACTATGTGACACTAGCAGGGCCAGGATGGCTGCCAAGATGACTCAGTCCCCTTCCCCCAATAAAGGAACTGCTTCTTACCTACTGACTTGGTGTTGTTTTGATGGTCATCTGTTGCTTTGCAAAGTTAACGTTTCTCACTACAAGTCTGTGCAGATCTCTCTGAATCAGGCCTGCTGTGGGGAAGGATAATTTTGATGTCAGGTTCTGTGACACGATGGTCTTCAGTTTTTTATTACCTGTATTTTTGGTTATGCAAACACGAGAGCGACGGCAATATGAAGTAATAGAATGGAATGTGTAATTGCAAACCCACCCCTGATGTCACATGTAGTGTGTAGCCAGCTTGCTTTTGTCATTTTGAAATGATTCAGTTCTGCAGTTTGTAGATGATAACTGGGGGGACATCAGTGTGATGGCCTGTTGTGATCTTTCATCTTTGTGATCAAAGTTTGCAACCTCATTGTTTGAGTGGAATTGATCAAATTTAGAGAGATTGCACCAAATTTGAAGCAGTGCTACATCGTAGTTTTCAAAAAGATGTACTTGATCTTTTCAGTGTGATAACTCAAAAAGTATTTTCTGGACTTTTCCCAGACATTCCAGCAGACACATAGTATTGATGGAGATCTGGAACCAAAATTCACACCAAAATTGAAGCTGTTTCACTTAGTGGTGGCACATGAAAGGACAACCACAGAAATAGATCTGGTGAGTTTGATCACATTGCGACAAATCAGATAAAGCTGGGCTTTTAAGATTTTTTTTGGAAAGGGAGGGAGAGTTTATAAGGGGTGATGGGGCTATCCAGGGAATACCTTATTGTTATTCCAACAGCATCTAATTTGGTTTTAAATGGAGTTATGCTGATTCCATGCTTGGCTCTAGTTAGAACTTCCCTATACTTCATGCTTTTCATCCAACGCTTCAGAGCCATAGAAAGAGTTTCTCCTTGGCTCTTTCCAACTGAATTTCAACGTGTGAGCCTAAAAACCATCCCTCCCCCCAGATATACAGTATATTCATCCATCCTATATCCACTTATCCCAGTCAGGGTGGCAGGGGCCTGGAGCCTATCCCAGCCCACATAGGGCACAAGGTTGGGGTTCACCCTGGATGGGATACCAGTTCATAACAGGGCACATAGACACATATACAGTCACAATTGAGAGATACCAGTTAACCCATCAGTTTATCTTTGGGAAGAAATCGGAGGAAACCTACACAACATGTGATCATGCAAACTCCACACACCAGACGGAGGTGGGATTTGATCCCCTAGATGTGGAGGCAGCTGGGCTACCCACTGAGCCAATGTACTGAACAATATATGACACGCAGCGACCAGAATTCATAATATGCATTAATTAGGAAGTACACAGTGCTCTTAGAAAGGGTGAAAATATTGCAGATCTGTTGATTTTATAATAAAAATCATTACTTTATTAATTTGTTTACAAAAATATATATCACATTATGTGGAAGTGACTGGTGTTTGAGTGTTCCCTGTGATGGGTTGGCTCCCCGTCCTGGGTTGTGCTCTGCTCTGTGTCCACAGGCTCCGGACCCCCTGTGACCCTGAATAGGACAGGTCGTTTCAGAAAATTGATGGATAGATATACCACTTTATAAATAACCAGTACTTCTATGTAAAATATTAAAATTATTCAGAAGTAGTAATAAGTTCATTCCCAAATTACAGTTCTAAAAGAGCTGCTCTGAGTTAAAAAAGTTCATTGACATTGGGTGCTTTTTAATTAGTAACTCATTTGCACTAACATAAACCACCAATACATTTGCGTTTAGTAGAACTGAACAAATTATCGACTTCAAATCGAAATTTTGGATGTGCATTACACAGTGTTTCTTGCCCTGTTTGTGCACTTGTAATCATGATTTGTAGTTGTAACATGGCTTCTGAAAATTATGTGCAAATGTGAAGTTGGAAATCTGTGACTTTGCCAACACAAGTGTGCAAAAAAATTTTTGTAAACACAAACTTTGCTGCACAGGTATACACAACTAAAATACAAGTGCTTAAATCTCTGCATGGGTGTACAAACCTAAATTACTAAAATCTGTTTTATGGCATTCTATCATAATAATCACTCCATAATTAATAGGGGTCCGTGCAACGTTAGCTGCCGGATCCCTATTTTTTCTTACTGGAATTGTTTTAGTCTTACTTTAATTTAACAGTCACAGCTTATGTGATGAGTGTTTTATGTTTGCTAATTAAAAAAAAAAAAAGTAATAAATACATGTTGGAAGCAATTTATATCTAAGTTCTCATCCTTGCATTAGAATATAGACAAGTTAATGTATTAATGCTATGATATGTGGGGGAAAAAAATTCAGAAATGATATCGCAAATCAAATCTCAAATGTCATATCTGTCAGGAAAAATCACTCCCCTAAATCATTCAGCTCTGGTTTTGTATCCCTTTGGGTGCAGAGTGAATACAATTACAATTGGCAGGAATAGAACTGAATGAGTCAAACAAATTATGACAATAAAAAGAAAATATCTGTACGGAAGATATGTGCAGATACATTAAACATGTCACTTGTCAGGGGACTTTTGTTATGAAACCGAATTAAACAAGCCTCCCAAGACTCTGTCAGTGCTTCAAATTTTGGGTTTTGTTGTGTAGAATCCTCTTTCCTTTGTTATTGGTCCACACGCTACAGGTAATTCTGCTAAATACTGAATGCTCTGATAATATTAACCTTTATGGTCAGATTATATATAAACAGGGATGGACATGACTGGTACGCAAGTTTGCTTTTACCTTTTAAAAACGACACGTGCGACATCCGATTGCAAAAACGCAAATGCATATGTATTTTAAGTGCATTTGAGCTGCTGCGGCAAGGAAATACCTTGCATTTTAACCTGTATACTGCAATTGTAGTAGTTAGCATATAAAGATTCAAATGCATTATATTTTGTTTTCATCTCAGCGCAAATGCACATTAGTATGCATTTACACTATTACCACAATCGATTGTTGCATGTATCGTTTTTAAAGGTGAATGTGTACTTGCATACCAGTTATGTCAATCCCTCTATATAGATCAGCTTGTATGTGATAGTATGTAGTATAGCACATAGCTATTCTCCGGAAAATGCAGGCGGGGTCCTGCCCTATGTGGTCCTACTAGCAGACTTTACTCTTATCTTTGAGGCTAAAAATAATATGTGATAATGTAGAGCTGAATGATGGCGTATGGAGGCATCCAGCGGTGAGGGGTTAGTTACCCCACCCCCCCTCATTTATGCATTTTCCCTGTGCTGTCCCAAAGCTGCACTTGGCAACACTTTTCTCCTCGTGTCAGGGAGATGAGCCTCTTATTAAGAGATCCCCCTTTTTACTAGATGTTAGATGTAATGCTTAAGGGCTCAACTGACAAACTTCCTGTTATCTGGTTTATTTTTTGGTCCTATGGTCTAATGCAGTGTTTCCCAATCTGGTCCTTGGGGATCTAATGCGTCTAATGGGCTCTTCTGGCGGAAGGGTGGGTTTGAGCACCCTCTCCTGCATGCATGCCAGCCAAAATTATGGTTCTTGGTGCCTCTAATTTGGTGACTTTTCACCTTTGCCAGAGGTATTGGTGTTATTTTTGGGGCTGCAGCCCTCATCTGGCAGAAGATTGGGTCTGAAGCTGGGTGTTCCTGCTTAATTGCCTGTTTCCACATGCCCGCAGTAGGTGAGCAGGAGCTCCAGGTCTTGTACGAATGGTTGATTTCTAACTCGCCCTGTGTAGAATGCCGGAATGGAGGCTATCTGACCCCCCAGCCACGTGCATCGCCGTTCTGCGTGAGCTGCGGCATGAAAAGCCCCATCCATGCTCCTCCTGCCAGCTTCAGCTGCCACATGCTAGTAGCCCACCCCCCCCCCACTCTACCCACAACAGCTGCAACTGAGCACTCCCCCACCAGTTCTACTCTTCCGTGTTCGTCCCTCTGATTGGCAGCCCTAAACCATGCTCTGCTTCCTGATTGGCAGCCGAAAGTCTCACTCGGCTTCCTGATTGCGAAGTTACGCTCTACCGCTAGCGGCTGTGATTGCGTAGGTAGATGCCAGCATCAACAAACTGTACTTGGCGTTGACTGTAACCATCCGCGGTTGGACCTAACCTGACTTCTGAGTAACGCTGTGGTCTCACACCTGCAAACCCGTGTGCTTGACTCCTGCCCCCAGTTCTGTGTGTTGGGTTTGCATGTTCTCCCCGTGTCTGTGTGGGTTTCTTCTGGTAACTGTGGTTTCCTCCCAGACTCCAGAAACGTGCTTAGGTGAATTTGTGTATCTATATTGCCCTTAGTGTGTGCCTTGTTCCCTGTGATGGAGTGGCATCCCATCCAGGGTGCCCTGTGTTTCCAGGGATAGGCTATGAGCTAATGAAGCAGTTATGGAAGAAGATGTTTTTATTATTAACATTTAGTCATTTATTTTTATGTATTTTGTTATATGGTTCTGCATGTTTTGTGATGGTTAAAGAACTAAATTTTGAACTTTGTCAAAGGTTTAATTGGAATTATTATAATCTATTTAGTAATGAATTTGTGCTCTCCAAAGTTAGGATTACTGATTTTATATAGCATTAATTTGCCTTTGCCTTTGAACCTTTGTTTCTGAAGTTGTCTAAATTATACCACATGATTATATTCTTATATCCTGGTATATCCATAAAAATATAGTGATATATGCATCCACACTATGGCATCCCAGTAAAGATTTCAGTGATAAGTGAGACCAGAGGAGAAATGAATTCTGCGGGCACTAATTTTCCGATGGGTTTCACTGTATGTGCACTGGATGTCTTGTGCCGATGATGTCATCTTTCTGACCACAGCCTCCTTATCTTCATGTTTATGTTTTTGGCTGTTTTTCTATATGCTTAGTGAGGCACCATCCCTCCACACAAAGTGTGTGAGCTGTAGCGTCTGCAAGTTACAGTTCCAGGGTCATGCCATTCAGACGCTGTGCTTCTCTAGATACGTCCAGGAAGGAGGGGGCGATTTCCTCATCACGGTTGCGAAACAGCTTTTGGTCAGGATTCTGCAATCCCAGCACCAACTTTGAGAGAACAATATCGTCAGACACTGCCGGGAAGCTTTACTAAATGGAGGAGGAGCTCTGAGACTGTTAAATCGACTCCACTATTAGCAAAAAGATGCTGGAGGGGGTTTTGTAATCTTTCGTAAAGTCCGTCTATGTTTTACCATAGATCCTGGTTTGAAGCTAATACCTCAAACCAAGTAGTTCTAGGCTTTCAGCTAACTGGTGGATTTAGATTTCAGACAACATAGAGCACAGTAGAAAAAGAAATCTGAGCTTTCATTTAAGACCCTGAAAAGCTTCTTGAAATGTGCTTGTCAGTAGTCAGCTTTCTGCCATTGCAGTGCTGAAGCATCTTTCATCATATCTTGGTTTTGCTAAATGTGGAACATTTCTCGTGCGACCCTTACGTCATTGCTTTCTGGTTAAAACCTGGTTCTGAAATTCAGTAGTCAGCTACTCAGAGCTCCTTTCCGTGAGTAGGTTAAGGGTAGTGTAAGGGTGTCCCTTATAGACTGGGTCAAGTATATTTTGTTTAGAAGCCACTGGAAACGATAGCAAAAGATTCCTGACTGGATCCATGTGCTCTCTGCTTGTCCTTCAAGTTTTCCAGAAGAATTTAATGTACACCCTTGTGGTTTTGTAATGAGGGTAGTATTGTTGGCTCATTCGGAGCTATGAAGCGAACACAAAATCACAAGATTTACAAATGTAACCATCTCGTTTATTACTTGTACGTTTGTAAATCATTTTAAGATTGAGTCACTTAAGGTATTATGTTCCCAGAATAAAGGCTTTCTGTTGCTGTTGCCTGACCTCTCTTTTCCTCAGTAATTGTCCAGTAACAGATCATTACAGTGTGTTAAGTGTCTCTCTTCCTTTCATATTAGCTCAGTGCCATAAATGGAATTGAGGTAGTTGGAGTTTTTATATCTGTGAGGAATGAGAGCTAACACTCAGATCAAAAGAAGTTTGGACTCCTAAAGACGGACTGTGACTTACTTATTCTTGGCTGTTTTATCTCTTTCATGAGTAACAGGATGCTTTTCTAAGATTCATTGTGTCTTTTTGCCATAAGGTCATACGGCGTTGGCACATGGCGTGAATGATTGTCTCATTCCTGTTGAGGGGGAAGATAGATTTGTTTTTCTGTGTCTGTGGGCTTGTTGGTGTGTGTGTATATGGTAAGGCTTTACGGTTTTCTGCAGACAGTGTGGGGGGACTGGGGAAGAAAGCAAAGACATCCCACACAAGTCTTCAGGCGCACAGTACTCAATGAAGGCCACGCCCCCCCCAGTCCAGCAGGTTATATATACACGGGCTGCCAGACATGACTAAGTGGAAACATTGTCAAGGGAAGTGAGGAAACAAGGAACCAGAGAAGAGTGGAGTTATTCTTGAGGGAGAGCTGGGAGAAAGCATGCTTTTGGAGGTCCTGCAGCCCTCCAGCAGTTTTGAGGAAGACTCGTTCAGCCTGGGTAGCCGGCCATGCCTCACAGCGGAGGACATGGATGGCTGTGCTCTGCCAGGTAGCTCGGCGTCTGTTCCCTTTTTCTCTCTTGCTCTCTCTCTCTCTCTCTATCATTTTATCTCTCTGCCTCCAGCTGGTAGAAGGATTTTGAGTTTTGAGGAAGAACCATTCAGCCATGCCTCCCGGCAGAAGACATTGATTACTTTGTGTTCTGTCAGGTAGCCCTGCATCTGTTCCCTTTATCAGTCTCTTTCTATCCTTTTATTACTTTCCCTCCAGCTGGTAGACAGATTTTTAGTTTTGAGGAAGAATCATTCGGGCTAGTGTGCCCTGTGGCAGAGGACATGAATAGCAATGTTCTGTCAGATACCCCTGTATCTGATCCCCTTCTTACTCTTTCTGTCTGTCTGTCCACCCCCAGCTGGTGGCCGGATTTGTTCCTTTTGAAACTGGGAGCTATTTGGGGCGTTTTATCATTGGGGGATCTGAGGAAGGTTGAGTGCATTGATGGAGGAGTCGTTCCTGGGGCCATTATGAATGCAGGATTTCTGAGCCACTGCTAAGAAGAGAAGATTGCTCAGATCTCAGGTCCTTGATTAATTTAAGCAAGGATCTTATTCACTTGTTAGCTTTCATTTAGGAGCTATTAGCTTCCATGATTATTCTTGTATCGCTCTTTTCACCGCTGTCATCCCCCTCTCCTCATCTCCCCAAAGGCTCTGAGCCCATCTCTCCTAGCCCTTCTTCTCTTTTTCATCCCACCATCTGTGACCCCCCCTCTTGCCTCGCCCTGATCCAAACCCCATATCTTCATTTTGACGCTCCTCCGCTCTCCACAGAGGCCCTCCACCGGCCCTTCGCCTTGGATTCTGCAGCACTGACCGAGGCCGTGCGCTGGAGTTCCAAGGAGAATCTGCTGGGCGCCGCTGAGAGCGACCCCAACCTCTTTGTCGCACTTTACGACTTTGTTGCCAGTGGCGATAACACGCTGAGCATCACGAAAGGTATCCTCTCCTCCTCGCTGTGGTATTAATGCACCATGGTTTGTTTTTTTCCCCCCAAAACATGCTGTTACTTGGTTACTTGGTGCCACCTTCTATGAAATGGAAATAATTCCATGCCTGTGAGTCAGAACGTCTTAGACTGTGAAGTCTGCCACACCCTTATTTTCTGCTAATGCATGTTAATGTGTAATCATCTCAAAGCTGCAATAAACACAAGTGGATGACTCACAGGATGGGCTTTCAAAGGCAGGGGGATTAGCAGTGCTCCCTTTTCAAATTCCCTCTTACTGCTGTCGAGTTTCAGGCAAGTGTCGTCCACTCCTGCAGCCTCTATCTTCTCTGGTCCTTCCCTGCTTACGGGCAGAGGGCTAGAGAACTAGATCATCTGTAATCCCTGTCAGCAGCAGACTGGGATTGGTGCTCTTTTGGCTGTATCTCCTTGTTTTTCCTGGAACAGCATCTCTATGTAGCTCATAGTCTGTTTGAAGCTCCTTATATGGGTGCCATGTGGTTCTTCATACACCTGATGAGAAACATCTACACGCTCGTTTAGCAAGAACTGGCAAATTTGACTTGCCATGACCTGATTCCTGAACATAGACAATCACGTGACAGCCACAAGCTACAGTATCAAAAACAAAAGAGTCGGGTTGCAGTAGCTGTTTGAGAGACAAGGCTTGGAAAGCCAGAGTGGAATTATTGCATGGTAGTTAATGTCTGGTTTAGCATACTTTCCGTTTGTGACTTTAATGAGGTGTTGGTCAGTAGAGCACTATAATTCCATCTACCGTGGGCTCTGAAGCCCCTGCTTTCATCATTATTCTGCGGGGATGAAATCCTGAGGTCTGCTTTTGTGTGTGTGTGTGTGTGTGTCCGCCTTGTTCCCAGGCGAGAAGCTGCGAGTGCTGGGCTACAACCAGAACGGTGAATGGAGCGAGGTGTGCTCCAAGAATGGCCAGGGCTGGGTGCCCAGCAACTACATCACACCTGTCAACAGCCTGGAGAAGCACAGCTGGTACCACGGGCCCGTGTCACGCAACGCAGCCGAGTACCTGCTGAGCAGCGGCATCAACGGCAGCTTCCTGGTGCGCGAGAGCGAGAGCAGCCCGGGCCAGCTTTCCATCTCGCTGCGCTACGAGGGCCGCGTCTACCACTACCGTATCAACTCGGCCTCCGACGGCAAGGTGACACCATTTGTTTTCTTAATGGCAAAATCCGTAACAAGCTGTTTATCTGTTGGTTCTCATATTTAGTTTGGAGTCTGTGCCAAATATGTGTCTAGGCGCCAATATTATCATGCAAAGTCTCAATGTGTAGACGTTCAACGCTTATTGGAAAAGATATTCAGTGGGAGAAATCTTAGGGTCAAGTCTTCATTAATTTTGCATGAAATACTGTTTGTTTTATACAGATGCTCCCCAGGTTATGATGGGGTTAAATTCTGATAAACATATCCATCCATCCATTTTCCAAACTGCTTATCCTACTGGGTCGCAGGGGGTCCGGAGCCTATCCCGGAAGCAATGGGCATGAGGCAGGGAACAACCCAGGACAGGGGGCCAGCCCATCGCAGGGCACATTCACACACCATTCACTCACACATGCACACCTACAGGCAATTTAACAACTCCAATTAGCCTCAGCATGTTTTTGGACTGTGGGGGGAAACCGGAGGAAACCCCACGACGACATGGGGAGAACATGCAAACTCCACACCCATGTGACCCAGGCGGAGACTCGAACCCGGGTCCCAGCGGTGTGAGGCAACAATGCTAACCACTGCACCACCATGCCGTCCCCATAAACATGTCATAAGGAGAAAATATTATAAGGCGAAATTTTTTTTTAATACACCTAACCTAACAATCGTCATAGCCTAGCATAGTCTACCTTAAACATGCTTCGTACCCTTACATTGCCCTACAGTTGGGCAAAATCATTTACACAAGGCCTATTTTATAATAGAGTGTTGAATATCTTGTGATTTATTGAATAATCATACCCGTCGTCGAAATATCGTAACACGGACCATCGTAACCCATGGAGCGTCTGTATAGGCTTATTGGGGAAATAATGTTTTTAGCAAATTTTTGAGCAGAAAATGCTCTGGGGCTTGTGCTCCCCTCCATCATGCACCTGACTGGTGATGCCCCCCCCCTCCCCCCATTGACCCGCCCGCCCTGCAGGTGTATGTCACGTCGGAGAGCCGCTTCAGCACGCTGGCCGAGCTGGTGCACCACCACTCCACGGTGGCGGACGGTCTGGTGACCACACTGCACTATCCCGCGCACAAGTGCAACAAGCCCACCGTGTATGGCGTCTCACCCATCCATGACAAGTGGGAGATGGAGCGCACCGACATCACCATGAAGCACAAGCTAGGCGGCGGCCAGTATGGCGAGGTCTACGTCGGCGTCTGGAAAAAGTACAACCTCACAGTGGCCGTCAAGACACTCAAGGTCCGGAATTTCTCTTTTAACATTTTGATTAGTTGTATTCTATGTGCCAAATCCTTAATGTGTCTTTAAAAAGGAATTCCTTTTCCCCTTACACTCTGTTTCCTGTCTTTTGTTCAGGGCGTCTAATGGAAAGTAAATTCTATTGAACACATCTCTTTTGGTGTCTAGTCTCCATCTAGTGGCCGAGGGCAGCATAACTGCTGTGATTTGTAGTTTTGTGACTGTCTTGTTCAGTATTACTGCACTCTTAACAGGAGGACACCATGGAAGTGGAGGAGTTCCTAAAAGAAGCCGCTGTGATGAAGGAGGTGAAACACCCGAACTTGGTGCAGCTGCTTGGTGAGTGTGGTGGAGGTCACCCCATGAAGTCATTCATGGTTCTTCATAGTTGGGTGGCCTGGGGGCACAGAGCGGACATCACACCATCAGCTGAGAGTGATTCATCCCTGCTTTCTTGGCCCCTTCCTTCCCTCCCAGGCGTTTGCACCCTGGAGCCTCCATTCTACATAGTGACAGAGTACATGCCCCATGGAAACCTGCTGGACTACCTGCGCGAGTGTGACCGCGAGGAGGTCAACGCCGTGGTGCTGCTCTACATGGCCACCCAGATCTCCTCGGCCATGGAGTACTTGGAGAAGAAGAACTTCATCCACAGGTAAGAGGTCAGCTCTGCCAAACGAGGAGGCGTTAAGCTCCTCTCCAGTCTTATGGAATTCTGTTAGTTGTTTTCCACATTCGGCTGCTGCCGTTTCAGAGACCTGGCGGCCAGGAACTGTCTCGTGGGTGAGAACCACGTGGTGAAGGTGGCAGACTTTGGGCTGAGCCGTCTGATGACTGGGGACACTTACACAGCCCACGCTGGAGCCAAGTTCCCCATCAAGTGGACGGCGCCCGAGAGCCTGGCTTACAACACCTTCTCTATCAAGTCTGACGTCTGGGGTAAGGGAGCAATTCTGCAATTCTCGGGTGTATGTTCAGAGAATGTGACGCATTTAGAATGAGAGTTTCAGTACAGTGAGAACAAAATGAGTCTGCGAACCGCAGAATGAGAGTTTGTCTTGAGGCAGCTCGCGTCATTCTGACGCCCTGTTCCTCTTTCCCCCAGCCTTCGGAGTCCTGCTGTGGGAGATCGCCACCTACGGCATGTCTCCCTACCCGGGCATCGACCTATCCCAGGTGTACGACTTGCTGGAGAAGGGCTACCGTATGGAACAGCCAGAGGGTTGCCCTCCCAAAGTCTACGAGCTGATGAGAGCCTGTGAGTATTTCACTTTGCAGTAATCACACCATAATTAAAGCAGTTACAGCTACAAAGATTCCCTCTGGATATTAATTAGCTCCATGACCTTCGGGGACATTCCAAGGCCTTTCAGCTGGAGTGATGCTTCTCCGTCACTCACAGTGATTTCTCCTATTTAGGCTGGCAGTGGAGTCCAATGGATCGTCCCTCTTTTGCTGAGGCCCACCAGGCTTTTGAGACGATGTTTCATGACTCCAGTATCTCTGAAGGTACTGATACTGCTCTTCACATTGTTCTCCAGTTAGTGGACACTTTTATCTTCTCCTTTGATTCTCTTTTGAGGTTTTCACCCACATCAAGCTGGAGATAGCAATGTGCAAAGGTTATAATGCTGATAGTTAACTGGTTGTCGTCTTGGCTGCGTTAGATTCTATAAATTCTCCTTGAGACCTGCTCAGCATTTTCAGAGGCTTTTAATGTGGTAGAATATTAAAAAATGTATCAATACTATCGCCTAACAATACATCCAATGGGCAGGTGCTGCTAGCTGGGCTCTGCATCATAACACGATGTTTTCTGGCAGAGTGAGGTCTGCATCTTATAATTGTTAACATTTTCTTGGTACTCTGCCTTCGCATCCAGGAAAACCTCATAAGAGAGGAGTCATTCCAGTCTGTGTATCAGTGTGGGATTACGTTATGATGGTTATGAGATGTCTAAGAACTGCCCCCTTTTTTTTTAACCTTCCCGATATCGTGCAGAGGTGGCGGAGGAGCTGGGTAAGACTGCTTCTTCCTGCCCCCCGGGAATAGCACACCGGTTTGACACTGATCCCGCCTCCAACTCACGCACGCTGAAGAAGCGAACGGAGAACAAGGAGAATCTGGAGGGCGGGCTGGACAGCAAACCCGCCCCCCCCGGCCCCTCAGGTATCCCAGCATCCCCCAGCTCGCAAACTGAGAAGAATGATGGCAGCGTGCCTCACTGAGACGATCATCTGTCTGGCAGGGTGGCCCCTGGCACGCCACTCTTGTGTTTTCGTAAATAAACACCCCCTTATTAACAGCCATACTGATACTGCATCGGTATGGTTTATTTGAGTAGCCCATGATAAATGTATCCCAGACAGCAAAGGGCCCGAGCCAGTGACACCTGGCCACCTCCTCCAGGATAAGTGGTAGAAGATGAAGGGATGGACTGTGTGTGCGTGTGCTAATGACGAACGTATATGTGCATGATCATATGCACATGATATATGTTCATCTTTCAACCTTCACTGGCATGCGTCCTCGTTACCTTATCCAACCTCAGATGTTTCACAAGCACTGAACTCATCGTCCCCAAGCTGTATAATTCGCTAATCCACAGTGCGTCACTTGCCATTCACCAGTCTGCGGTATGAACATTGATTATTGGTATAGTCCCCCTTACATTACAATGCTAATTTCCACTTTATAGTTGTTTTCTTTAGACGTTATTATAACTGGTCTATGAGGCGCATGTTTGTGTGTCTGTCAGATCTGTCCTGCTCATCCCGTGCTATGACTGCTCACCATGCATGTGTCTGTATCATGTCTGAGGCATGTAGCATGACCAAGTCCCTTTTACTAACAGTGCCATCCATCATTGGTCTCAATTATTTTATTTATTTCTATTTTGAGTATTTGTATATGTATATTTATTGCATTTATGTACATTTATGTTCATCCTGTAAATAAATCAGATTCCTGGACGTCTGCTTTTAAAACTGGACTGAAGGGGGTGTGTATGGTAAAAAGCTCTCAGCCAGCATTTAATTACTGGCACAGTTCTAAAATAGCAGTATAAAAATGTAAGGTTCATAATGATAAGTAAAAATACAATTGAATTAAAATCCTACACAAAACTAACACAAAAATAACGGATAAAAGTATTGCACAGGACCTACAGATCGGCACATGATCTCTTGTGTGTGGCAGTGCCACAGCAGCATGTTAAAATAACACTACAATAAAGTGTGTGTGAGAGAGTGTGGAGATTGTTTATATTGGCCCCCACGATGTGAAAAAAAGTCTGTTTTGACATTGTGGGGACCATTTTTCAGGTGCCCACAAAGATCTGTGAATGCAATCAAAAAACTTAAAATGCCAAAAGTCCCATATTTTGTTTGTTTACTTATGGTTAAGGTTAGGGCTGGGTAGGGATTAAGGGTGTCATGTTGGGATTAGTTTTCCCCATAGAAATGAATGGCGAGTCCCCACAAAGATATGATTACAGACCTGTGTCTGTATAGAGCTCTGGAAAAAAAATTTAGACCATAGCAACATTTTTAGTTTCACTCATTTCTCAATTTATGGGCATGCCCTGTCTAAAATATAAATTTTTTTTGCAAACTGCAGCCTGTTTCTCATTAATGAATGGCTTCTTCCTTCCGTCCTGCTTCTAGGAGCCTGATACAAACTTTCCTAGCAGTGCACTTTACATCTGCACTTACATCAACGTCCTTTCAGTTTGAAGGTCACTTGATGTCATCCTCTGATTCAGTTGACGTTCATCTTGACTATTAGAAAGCCGCTTCTGCCCTCTACCTGGCTGGTTTTTGGTCGTTCTCAGTGTCTCCTGCTTCACATTATTTTTGTGTATTGCAGTCTTAGAAACTTTGATCCTGGAAGCAGCCTGCCTCGCAGTGTAGCCATCTGGCAGTGGAACTAGGATTAAACCAGGATTTAACAATGCAGATTCTTAAAAAATATGGAGTTGTCTCTTTTTTCCAGAGCTCTATAAAAAGATTAATGTGTGTGTAAGAGATGTGTAACAATTCAGTGTTTTTTTATTTTTATTTTTAAGAATAACATGCAACTATCTGGAAAATTCACCTTGTATTGCCTCGGTCCCAACGGATGCGAGAGCTTTTACTGTAGTACATAAAAGGCGTAACTTCAAAGGTCATATTTTATCGATAATTATCTTCATACTAAACAAGAAACACATGTCACCACTGTCATTCAACCCACGAGTTAACCCAGAAGGGTATAATTAAGATTAAGATAATGAGTATTGAGACTACCAACGACCATGAAGAATTGCATACCATTATGAAAACAAGATGTTCATTAAATATTATTTTACCTTAATCGCCAAAGGCATAATCAGTCACCACGTAATTTGACGTTAAATTGTGATGTCAAAAAAGGCAAGGCCTCTGGCTTTCTTTGTGTACAAATTGTCCGGTTTGTAATTTGAATTTGTGTGGCTTCCCCCAGGGGTGACGAGCAGCCGAGCACTGGGGGACGGCGGGGGGGGGTCACCCGCCGTGCCACGGAAGCAGCGAGACAAGTATCCTGCCGGCTTTGTGGAAGACCCCCAGGAGGTCACCTTCAGCCGGGATCGCCGGGCCGGCTTCTTCAGCTCCTTCATGAAGAAGAAGTCATCATCAACCTCCTCCTCTTCCTCCTCTTCGTCTCCATCCCCACAGCCTCCACAGAGCCTGCCCGCCCCCCCAAAAAGGAGCAGCTCCTTTCGAGAGATGGAGAACCAGCCTCACAAGAAGTACGAACCCGCGGCTTGCGGCGGTGGCCCGCTTGGCGATGACGCCAACTTCTCACCATCTCACGGGGACGGAGGCCGCGTTCACTCGCGCTGCTGCGGGGCCAGTTTTGGCCAAAGGGCTTCTCCCAGCTCCACGACAGGGGCATCTGGAACCACTTCTGCCCCTGTGGGTAGTAGCTGGACCAGCCTGGCAGGGTTTTTCACTCCCCGGCTAATCAAAAAGACTTTGGGCCTGCGGACTGGGAGGCCCTCTGGGGCAGACGACGGACACGGTGCGGGCAAGCCTTTCCCCAGATCGAACTCCACCTCGTCCATGTCAGCTGTGCTTCCTGACCTGGAGCGAGCGACGCTGACCCTCCCCCGCAACCGAAGCAAGCCCCCACTGGAGCGCACCATCTCTACCACATCCCAGCCAGAGAGCGTGGCCACGTTCCCCTCTGAGCCAATCATCCGTAAGGTGGACGAAGGTACCGCTCAGATCCGCGACCGACCCAAAGCCAAGCTGTTGCCCCGGTCTGTGGCCACGGCGCCAAGGGTGCCTGGCGTTGGGGGCGAGGCCACTGCTGAGTCTCACCTGTGGGGCAAGGAAGGTGCAGAGGGGCCGGAGAGAGCGGGATGGCCGTCCTCTGGCAAAGCAGCAGGTCCAAGCCCCATGGCCACCGCCCACAACCACAAAGTGCCGGTGCTGATTTCACCCACATTGAAGCACGGCCCCGCAGACGTGCACCTAGTGGCTGTTGATTCTCAGGGGAACCGATTTAAGCTTCTGTCAGAGCAGGCTGACCGGGACCGGCCCCGGGCGCTCAAGCCGCGGTGCGCCCCTCCGCCACCACCCCCACCTGGCCTGCGCCTCCTACACCACCCATCCTCCCGGAATGCCGGGGATGGGGCGGCAGAGCCGGCAACTGGTGGCAGCACGGACATCAACGGGGATGTGCCAAAAAAGCCGGGGAGAGCAGTGGGTTTGGGGGGCGGGAGGCCGCCGGTGCAGCCCCCACAAGTGCCCTCACTGCCCTCTGTGTCACCCCTGCCAGCCAGTAGCACTCCGGCAAAGATGGCAAATGGCACAGCCCCCACTGGCATCTCTTCCTCCTCCTCCTCTTCCTCCGCCTGCTCGTCTCCCTCCTCGCTCCCTACCGGCAGCTCTAAGGTGACCCTGCGGCAGACTCGGAGGCAGCCGGACAGGGCGGCGCTGGACAAGGCCGGCAGAGAGCTTGCGGTGGAGAAAGTGAGCAAGGAGGCGCTGCTAGAGTGTGCAGACTGCCTGAGCAGCGCCCTCCTCAGCAGCGCCGAGCCCTCCTCCAGCAGCCAGGTGCTGGACGCCGGCCACCAGCTGCTGAACTACTGCTCCGGCTACGTGGACTGTATCCCACAGACGCGCAACAAGTTCGCCTTCAGGGAGGCAGTGGGCAAGCTGGAACTTGGCCTGCAGGAGCTGCGGGCGTCTTCCGGGGGCGGCACAGCCGCTGCCTCGGGACCTGGCTCAGCTTTGGATAATCTGCACAACTGCATTAAGGAGATCAGTGACGTGGTGAAGAGGTAGCCACTGCGGCCCCCCTGTGCCACACCCCCATACTTTGCATTGACAGTATGGGACACGGCAGAGAACCTCAGTACCTCACTACAAATAGTATTTTATGTGGTTTGCTTTGTGTCATGGGGGGGTGGTCATGTTATTTTCCCACAAGAACATTCATTTATTAAACACTAAAGACTATATACCAAACCAGGGCTGGTTATCCACTCTTCCCAGTATAGCTTTTGTTCAGCACCTGTTTTCTTCTTTACCCCCCCCCCCCCCCCCCCAAAAAACCTGTGTAAATCCTATGAATAAGAAGGCCTGTCAAACTGGAAAAGTTTTCAAGAAGCTTCCTGTCCCATAGCTGAAAAACATCATAGGTGCTGAGGATGAGAGTTCGTCCTGCTTTTGGTTTGATATAAAGTGCTGTGGCCAACCTATACTTATGCAACCAGACTCCCCGCTTTGAGATACAGTTCCCGGTTGCCGTTATTACCTGCAGGTACAGGAAACCAATGCCTGTTAAAACCATTTCAAGTATCTATTCTCCAGTTTTCATGTAACTTGGGTTGTACCTGTTAGTCAAGTCCTAGCTGTGCTCTGCCCTGCCTCTCAGCAAGCTCCACCTATATAATTCACACCGCCCTTGACAATCCCATCTATCGTCTCACCCCGAGGTACATGGCCACGCCCATCTCACCCCGCCCCAATCCCGAACATCAGCCAGTTTTCTTTTCGAAACTAGGCGCCTTCGCTGCGTAGCGCGCATCGTTGCTCTCATGGTCCCGTCTTTATATATAATTTGTTTTTTTTGTTTTTTGTTTTTTTTGTAAAAACTGCTGCGTACTTCCGAAAAATACTTACTAAATCCGGCGTGCAATGTGCGATGTTTGGGCTCATAAATAAATGACCAGGAAGAAATCTGGCCATTCTGTGTCTTTCAGTGTCTGATATTGCAGATACTCTGAAATAAAGGTCCTTGAAACCACAGTAGTTTATATAAAAAAAGCTTGAGTAATGTGCTAGCAAGATATATATTGGATGTGTTGGTTGAACGCTAGAATGTCTCCATTTATTAACTTGAATTTTTAAATTTATTGTCGTATCTATTGAACTTGAATTTTTTTGGAAGCACAAGAGACTGTCTAATTTATTTAAAGATCTATAAACTATCTTGCAGTATTCACTATCCGCAAAAATGCCTAGTCTGCTTTCTTGAAACGTATCTGTACGAAAGTGCAATACTGCTAAATTAGCGTTAGCGCTAATTTGCGAAACACCACAGTCTCAAGAAGCAGTTTCCATTGCTATTTTATTTCCGGTGAATGTATGTTTGTATTTGTTTGCGAATGCTGACATTAAAGCACAATGTTTTGAAGATGTGAATTGAGGAGACTTGCTACATGGAGCTTTGCTGTCCTCTTATATCTGCATCCCGCTGTCTTTGTTAAGAGGGGCACGTTTCCTTTACAGATTTTGCCTTAGATTTGATTACAGACTTATGCCATTTTTATTGTATTTTTGAGAGCTGTTAGATGTGACTGAAGATTGCAATTTCGGTGTATATCTTAAATGTTCTAGGAGAACTTTAAAATATGATTGTTTGTTAAAATTTTAAAGAAATGTCGGCTTTGAGGGCAGCTCAATTTATTTCCGTTCCTTGAGTCTGAGCGGCGTTTAACATGCAGTGTCTGTAACATCGGCTTAAGTTAAATCCAGCAAAGTCTCGAAAATAAACCTTTACTAATATACCTTTGCAGAAGCAACATTGCTGCAAATATGGCAGCCTAACTGAACGCAGCCACATATGCGGTGAAGGTTCCTCTCAGTTTCGTTTACTATATGAGGAAATGTTTCAGATGTTCATATGAGGAAAAATAAGACATTGATGTGCGTTCACATTTAACCAAAACGACGGAAGAGTAACAAAAAAAATCTAAATTATAGGCCTACATTTATCCGCTCCACCTCGTTAACACCCATATTAATGTGCCTACTCTTTAAAAAAATATATAAAATAACACTGTTTATATTATTCAGCTTCTACTAACTTTGCTTACATATGCAATTGCCTTATAAGAAGCTGTGAAGAGAATTAGTAAAGAAATAATGCATACTGCGGTATGTTCCTTTGGGTTCCGCATATGAAAATATTTTGCACCTCTTGACAAATACAGAATCCTATCTTCCTGACCTAAGTGATTTACACTGGAACAAGTTGTGAAAATTGGTGATTTATTTATTTTCTCCTTCCCGTTTTTCCATATTTGGTGCTCCTTTCACTCTCATGAAGTTCAATTGGGAACAAATTTCATTTGGCAGTTTAATTTACGTTACTGTGAAATTGCACTGTTGTCGTTCCTGTTTACATGTGGAGTACCCAGCCAATTTTGTCTGTTGGATAATTTGGCTAAGCGACACTTGCATAAAGTTCTGTTTTCACAGTGGGATTCAGTTTAAAAATGTTTCATCCTTGATACCAGAAACCATGTTGCCCAATAATTCATTTGTGCCTTTTATGGTGGATTTTTAATGTGTTGTGCACTACAAAATCAAAGCGAAATACACATTAACCTTTTTTTTTTTTTTTTTACATATATTTTTTTCCAATGATGGTTTTACAATACGTTTTTTTTGTTGACAGGTAAATTGTTGGTCTGTACATTTCAATTTGTATCGGTGGTCAAAGCTTCACATTGAGCATTGTTCTACAGCTCCATCTGCCATAATTATTAGTGTACAAATGCAAGGTCATTTAACACTTACTTTACCATTACTATAATTATTTGTGTACTAAATATAACACCATCTTAATAATTGATTTGTCTTTTGTCTGGTAGTTCTGTTAACTCTGACACAGAAACACTTCTTCCTACAGTAAATGAACTGGTATGAGTATTGGTCAGTATTTTCTCTGAATTTTACCATTTTAGACCCATCAAATGCTCCTTAAATGCACCCCTACCCCACCCATAGGTTCATACACATTGCCCTGGTCAGTTATTGTTTTATATGTTGTAATGTAGATTGCCAGGTTGCAGACCCTCCTTCTCCTGAAGTTTAACTCCATGGTTCCTGACCTGCAGACAGTCCTCGTTTTTGTTCCCTTCCAGCTCCCTACCAGAAATGTCAAGCTGGAGGGATCTAAGACATGGACCATCTGCAGGTCCCCAAGAACCGGGTTGGGAAACACTTGTTTAACTCATCTTTTCTTCATTTTAATCCATACGGTTTTCCATTTGTATATACAGGGGTTATCACATTATTACTGGAGATATGTTCTTTGTGATATAGATCTGTAAGTTTATTTATTTTGTTTTTATTTATTTTTAATTTTAATTTTGAAGCTGGAAAGGGCATCCTTGTAACACTATGTCATTATTGTTTGTTTTTAAGCATTGTTGATTTTCATGATCAGAGTTAATACCAAAGGCCACTTCAATTTTACTAGTGCAATCAAAAAATAACACATAATGTAAATATACAACTTTTAACAGGGATTTATAATATCAGATGTTAACTGATTAACATTACCTGTATTTTCTTTTTTAATGTAATATATTTTGTGTGTTTCTAATTTAAATCTTACATGGGATACTGTATTACTGTGAAGTTCTCTCAGTGTTAAACTTGGTGTAAATAATGCATAAATAAAAATTAAACAAACTTTTTTTCTTTGTCTAATTTGCCTGGCTTTATTATGGGGATGAACAGTAGACATATCGATGTATTTCTTAATATTTAGAGTCACCAGTGTATTGAAAACTTTACATGTAGAACTTAGGTTAAATGGTTGAAAGGCTTAATATGCATGTTTGAAAGCAGATACAGAAAACATAATTTAGGGGGACATTTAGCTTTGCAAAAAAAGACAACAGGAGCAAGACGCAAAAAGAGGCATAAATGCAACACAAATATGCACGCAGAGTATTTTGAATACAGTAAGCAAATGTCAACATGAAATAAAGCGAAATCCCAGACATTTCAGGCATTTTTAGGTCCAAAAAAAGTCTTGGGCACCATAAAGTGAGGGAGAGTTAGGATAATTTCAGGGCCCCCCAAGTGACTGTGGCCCTAAAAAATCTGGAACATAATCTGATTTATTTGGGTTGGGGCCTCATTATGATATGCTTCCATGGGGCCCGAAATCTGTAGCGAATTGGTCACCCTACATAACAAAGTTGGTCGTTCTAAAAGTAGCGTGCCAAATGAAATTTAAGTCATACATACACATGATCTTATTTTAATCATAGTCAGCTGGGGAAGAACTGTTGTTTTGGTACATGGTCATTTAATCCTGTTTGGCCATGCTGTACCAAGTCCCAATGAGAACACGACATTGTGCTCTGTGCCCTTTTTAAATTGTAACACAAATGACAGCAAAAACTGGGGAGGGAAGCAACCATTCCACTGTGAATAAATGTATTCATAATAGCTTAACTGACTCTACAGAGCGAGAAACCCACCAAAAATTTACGGTGCTTTTTAAAGTTGAAGGGGAAGCGGAAAGAAGGCCCATCGGCATCTATTTCCCCTGAGGCGTCTCAGAGATTTCCGCCTGCCTCAGAAGGTGCTGAGGAATTTCTACTCCTGCACCATTGAAAGCCTCCTGACGGGAAACATCTCCGCCTGGTTTGGGAACAGCACAAGGCAGGACAGGCGCGCTCTCCAGAGTGGTGCGATCAGCCGTGTGCATCATTAATGCCAAGCTCCCTGACCTGCAGTCTGTCTACATCAAACGGTGCCGAACCAAAGCCAGGAAGATCATGGAAGACTCCAGCCACCCCAACAATGGACTCTTCTCCCTGCTGAGGTCAGGGAACTGATTTCATTCCCTAAAGGCCAACACAGAGAGAATGAACTAGGACAATACCCTGGATGCGAGAGAGTGATGGTGACAGAGTGACATGATCACTCTTCTCCCCCAATGCATAACACTATAAACTATATAATTTCATATTATGCACTCCATACTCCTATGCCACCCCATCGTTCTTCCATGTTCAGTGTTGTTCTATAGTGAAATATATGTACATAGCAGATATATATTTTGTATATCTCTGTATAGATACTATATCTAATCTTTTTCATCTCTTTTAATACAGTTTTTTCTAGCAATATTTAAAGTGGAGCAGTTGCAATAAGCATTTCACTGCAGGTTGTACTATGTATGATGACGCATGTGACAAATAAGATTTGAATTTGATTTGAAACGAAATCTTCTCAACTCCGTACATCACTGAACACAGACCACCGACAGATGTTGCCGCGCCAGCACGCCTGTCCGCTGTGCGTGATGACGCAGCGCCGCTCCCTTTTCCCCACAAACGCTCCGCCCCCTTCCACCTTAGCCAAGTGTAAAGATGGCGTCCATCATGGAGGGGCCTCTGAGTAAATGGACTAACGTCATGAAAGGCTGGCAGTACCGATGGTTCGTCCTGGACTACAATGCCGGGCTACTGTCCTACTACACGGTACGCGCCTCTCGCCTGTGGGAAAGCGGGGTTATAAAAGGCTATGCAGTAGTCGCCTCGATTTTTCGTTGCTATTTCGCTAGAGCGAGCTCCGAATAGACCGAGTGCGGAAGAAAAGGCCCGTTGCCAGGAGTTTGGAATTTCTCGTAGTGGAGAGAGGGCGGGCATTATTACTGAAGGCGCTCTCGACCAATCGGAGCCCGAGCTACGAAGGGGCTAGCCAATGATAGTGCAGTCTCGAACCTGTTGGTTAAACGGTGAAATGCATGGAGTCGGAGAGGCTTGGGAATGCGTGTCTACTCCGTGTTGCTGGCCTGCACCCGTTTAAGGGTGTTGTCCCCAAAATACGTTTTGTGCTTTCTAAATTTGCTTTAGAAACAGAAATCGTTGTGTATGAAGATTTTCTATAGTCCGACTTATAGTATGAACAAACATAACATGTTTTAACTTTACAGTGCAATACAAGTACATGCGTAGCGAAGTAAACGAAAATATTACCTTGTCATCTGTAAATCACAGTAAGCATGTATTCCACCCTTCAACTATTACCATGAGCAGGATTTTGTTTTGTGAGATCAGTCATCACTTGGTAGATCCGGTTTGTACTGTACTGTACTTTGCATAGTTCAGTATTTTGGTGGTCGGGGATGGGGTGCGGGGGTGCTTCATAACTATAGACAGAGAAACCCTTAACGAAATAAGTCGTGCTACATCCTTTTGGATGATTTTCTTAATATTAGTTATAGGCCATGGCATACTGTCCGTTAAGTAACGTGATACACTTGAAACGCGCATGCAAGCACTGTAATGCAAACAACACGTCTGTTTCAGTCACACCGCTGTTGTGCCGGTTCGATAACGGCGTACGGTCACAGTTGTATTCAGATAAATATTTTAAGTAAATACTGCTAGATTCTGTACTCTGACATGGGTTATTTTAATATATAATTTGCTTCTTTGTGAAATTATTTTCTCTCTCTCTCTATTTTCTTATTATATCTCTCTAAAACCATTAGTGTAACTAAGGTATTTTACAGTATATAAAAATCCCGTTTTAACTGGAATCAGACGTCTTTTTTAATATTCACTGTCCGTTCAGATACTGTTTGGTAGTCATGATGAGTTTACGCTGTCTAAAAGGCTGCATTTCTCAATGACCAGCTTTAGGTCAGTTTTGTTAGTAATCGGCTAACCGAAGTGCTAATGCTGTTGTGCCGTATGTGGCTTTAGAGATCGTAAACGGTTAGAAATAAGCAGTTACTTAACGACTCAAGGATTATTATTTGTCCCATAGAGGTATACAGACCGACTATAACCTGCAGTGTAATGAAAGGTGGTCAACTCTGCCATAATTAAAATATCAACCATAAAAGATGAAAACGGAAACAAACAATATACTGTAATATTGAAAAAGAACAGTTTTCAAACACGCCTAATAATACGTTTTATTATTATTTACTGATATATTGTGCTGTTCGTGGTCCATTAAATAGCCCTCCTGGGCAGGGCCCCCTGCTCTGCATCGTGCCATTTTTGTGTATTATTTCTTGATACTCCAGTTTCTTCCTACTGTCCAAAAATGTGCAGTTAGATTAGTAGGTGTTTCCCCACAGGGTGACTCTGTGTCCTACGATGGACTGGCATCCGTCCAGGGTGTCCTCTGCTCCCCGCAGCCCTGTATTAGATAAACGACTACACAAAACGATGTTCATGCTCTTATAATGGACCTTGTTTTGTTTTTTCCTCTACAGAAATCTGGTCATAAGCTTGAAGCCTAATTTAGTTATAGCACCAGTTCTTTCCTCGGGGGAAAAAAACAAATCATTGTTAACACAAATTATCTCTCGGTGTGGACATGCTCAATGACTTTATACCTGTGTGTTAATTATTTACGCATCATGTGCCAACTTCCCACATTGTTGTTCACTTTCATGTCTGCATGTACAGCCATTCACACACTAGATATGCTGCCATTTGCCTACTGCCTAACATGCACACTAAATATACAGGCGCTCCTCTATTTACGAACTTTCAGACATACGAATGAAGAGGACTGTAAGTCCAACTTGTGTTAATTGGGCTCCCATTTCCTGTCCGCAACATCAAATTTTGTTCTGCACATCAATTCCGGCCATTTGGAACGTGACTCATTCGTAAGTAGAGGAGCATCTGTACTGTACCATCTGTACCATGCACTCTGGATATACTGCGATTTGCCCACTGCCTACCATCCACACTGGATATACTGTGATTTGCCCACTGCCTACCATCCACACTGGATATACTGCGATTTGCCCACTGCCTACCATCCACACTGGATGTACTGCCGTTTGCCCGCTGCCTACCATGCACACTGGATGTACTGCCGTTTGCCCGCTGCCTACCATGCACACTGGATGTACTGCCGTTTGCCCGCTGCCTACCATGCACACTGGATATACTGCCGTTTGCCCGCTGCCTACCATGCACACTGGATATACTGCCGTTTGCCCGCTGCCTACCATGCACACTGGATATACTGCCGTTTGCCCGCTGCCTACCATGCACACTGGATATACTGCCGTTTGCCCACTGCTTACCATGCACACTGGATATACTGCCGTTTGCCCACTGCCTGCCATGAACACTAGATATGCTGCCATTTCCATACTGCTTACATTGCACACTGTTTACCATGTACACTGGACATACTACCATTTGCACACTGTCTCTGAATAGTATTTTAATACATAGCCTCTCCTTTTGTGCACTTGCTGGGCAGATTTACATCTCAGTTCCAGCTGTGCCAATATAACTGCACGTCAGCAAATAATTAATTTTGAATGAATTCTTTGGATGACATGTAAGACCTATGCTTTGTGCACTGTTCACATAATTTATATTTCTGTTCTGTGTTTGACTTCCTCTTTCTATTGCGTTTTTGTTCTTTTAATTTTACTTCTCTTCTGTACATGTTTTAACAAATGTCTGCGGTTTGTTTTACTCTCTTTTTTGAGGCTCAGCTGAATGATAACGGTGGCGTTTGTTCAGTCACACTGATGTAAGTCTCCCTCCAGGCAAAGCACTGATGATCTGTGCGTTTCTTTTCCAGTCCAAAGACAAAATGATGCGTGGCTCCAGAAGAGGCTGCGTGCGCCTTCGGGTGAGTGCCACCCTCACCGCAGCACCTCACACCTTGCAGATATCCGAGGGGTACCGCTGTTGGCCCAGTAGCCTGAATTTCCCCATGTTGCCAGGAGACGTGTGAATCAGTAAAGCTTGGCGTTAAGTCTTCCAGTACATAAAGTCGGAAAGCCATTTAGCAGTACCAGGGACCCGTTTCAAAAGCAAGATTTCTTGCTTACCTGGATAACTTGTCGGATATATATTGACTCCAATTTAAATGGCCTTTATCTTTGTTTACTTACATTTAGCCCGGGCGACCTTAAATCTGAGAGGTTGTCTGCTTAAGCAAGAAATCCTGCTTTAGGAAACAGGCCCCAGTTCTAGCCCGGTTAATTGTTAGCCATTGTTAGCAATATCAGTGGATAACACATTTTGTGGTATTTTGTGTCGCGCCATCCTTCCACAGATGGTTGTTGGACAGTACTGTGTGTATGATCGATATAATGAGGCACAAATAAGACCTAAGTGCTGATAAACAGTATAAAGGGCGCAGCCATCTTGAATTCTTAGGGTTTGGTCGATTCCTAGGAGTTCACAAGTTGGAATTACGGCTTAAATTCTTAGGGTTTGCTCGATTCCTCCGAGTTCACAAGTTGGAATTACGGCTTGAGGGGGCGTCCCAGTTGTAATTTCCAACTTGCAGCTCAATGTGCGAGTTATGAGTTCAAATGGAACACATTATTAATGTGTAACTCCCTTTGCTGACTTGGGAATGCATTCTGCAAGTGACAGTTTTACATCAGAATCATTCTTGTGGCACTACAGCCAGTTTTAAAAGGTCTTGTTTTTACATGTTTTATTTCTATTGTTGCAGGTGATTCAGGTGACTTTTGTCTGTGGACGTGTTTCTGTAATGTTTTGTGTTGCTGGCCAGTTTCCTAACCCAGGGGCATGATAGCGGTTCCCATTTCTGCATCCTGATCCTGCCACCTCTCAGGCACAGGTTTAGGTGCTGCTACTGTCTCTAGGATGTATTGCACTCATCTCATTTATGAAATAGGTAGTTCTCAGAAAATCGTAGTTGGTTTTGACCAGTAGATGGCATTATATTTACAAAATTATCCCAATTTTAGAACATGTAGAATTTTAAGGAATGTACACATGATGCCAGTGTTTTATTGCACATTGAAAATGAAACAAGATTGTGTCTTATATGTATCTTATGTTCCGTAACAATTAATTAGTTGTCTTCCTGGTTGAACTGGAATCTGCAACATCGTACTCCTCCCTGTGGGTCAGTCCTTGAAATGGACAGCTGAGGCAGCACATTTTGCAGCTTACCAGAGAGAGACGGACAGACAGACTGTGTGAATAGTAATTCAGCCATGTGAGGCACTGAGGCGCTGCTTCTATACCAGTCACACCTGGAGTGGCCTTTTTGGGAATGTGTCGTGCAGTTGGTGTTAGGAGGTCGTGTGTGGGCTCGGTTGGAGGTGTGGGGGGGGGGGGCACCAGCTGCGATCTGCACTGCAAGGCAGGGAGACCTGCTGACAAAATCAACTTCCTCTTCGGGAGAGGCTGTTTACACAGACCTGTGTGTGTGTGTGTGTGTGTGTGTGTGTGTGTGTGTGTGTGTGTGTGTGTGTGTGTGTGTGTGTGTGTGTGTTTGTGTGTGTCTTTCCTAGAAAATAAGTGCTTAGTTGCAAAAGGTGTTTGGTTTCAGGTATCTGCTATCATGTGTGTTTATTACAATAATGCAGTGTTCAGGTTTGTCACCCTGAATGCTGGCTTTCTGATTGTTGTTGCTTTGTTTTGTTAATGTTTTACTCCCTGAAACAGAGGAGCTATGCAGCATGTGACTGTTTGATGTTGAAGTGACGTTACATGTGTGTTGCGAAAGCATGAACGCATCAGATGTGGGATTCGGGAGTTGAGGGCGCTCTCTGATACCTGCCTCCGTCTGTCTGAAGGTGCCAGGCCTGATAGAGATGCAGTGACATTGACGGCCTCCCGTTTCTGTCAGGACAAGATCTGTCCCTTTTTCCATAGACGACAGTTTTTTTCCCTAATAAGCGTCTGTGTTCTTGGGTGCGATGGTGCATGTTGTTTACAGAATGAGGGTGTTGGCGCTCTCTGAAATCCCCCGTCCTGTTCCTGCCGTGTCCTTTCTCCTGCTGCTATTTTTTTTTCCCCGTTTTTCCTTTTTTCCTTGCTGCGCTCCTCCCTTCTCCCCAGATACCTCTCTCTCCCTCCCCCTCTCTCCCGGCCAAATCGCACGTCTTAAAGAGAGAGGAGGAGAGTGAGTGAGAACGCAAATGAGACGTTTCTGCCTTGCTGCCCCGTTCTGTGTCCCAGGGAGCAGTGATTGGCATCGACGACGAGGACGATAGCACCTTCACCATCACCGTGGACCAGAAGACCTTCCATTTCCAGGGTGAGTCCCTCGCCCGTACCCCGCCAGCTCCGCTGACCCCTCCCCTGCCTCCGCACTGTCATTTTCCTCATCTGTAAGTCATCTGTCATTTCATTAGCACAGGCTGTGGATTTTGCATGTGTCTGTCTGTCTCTCTCTCTCACTCTCTCTCTCCCCCCATCTCATACACACCACACCCCCTCCGCCTGTCCAACCCTGCCTCTTTCGCGCACTCTGTCTTCAGAGCACTGAAGGGTGGGGGGGATCTTTCTGGGGTGCCCCGGCACAGCAGTCAGGCTCGGGTTGGCTCCTCCGCACTGCACAGTCTGTGCTCCGGGCTCCGTGCTCCGGTATCTGCCCTGACAGAGCACCGCGTCTTGGGCCACAGGGACTTTTTATTTTTTCGGCGTCATCAGCACATCTGAAGCCGGCGGGAATACGGCCCACGAAGGTCCCAGGCTTCTGCCTCTCCCTCCCCCCCCCTGCTGTAACCGCAGCTGGAGAGAACGCTTCTGCCGTGGGGCATCCCCCCACCCCACCCACTCCAGGTGTCTGACCTCCTCTCTACTCTCTTGTCGCACCATCCACACGCCTCCATCCTCTCCCCCGGCCTCCGGTCATCCTTTCGGCCTTCTCCATGCCCTCATCCATTGCTATGTTCCGACACTGTATGCTGTGGCTCTACAACAGAAAGGGTAAGGTGGCCGGCGTGTGCGTACTGGCCCTTTAAATCTGGGCGTCCCCCCCCCACCCCCGACCTCAGAGCATGTTCCATGCAGCGAGATGTTTACCTCTCTGTAGGATGCTTAGGTGCTTTTCTGATGCCTCAGTGAAGATGGCCCACCAGTGCATCAGGTCGATGTCACTTTGCTTGTTTGTATCTCCACCTAAATGTCTTGCTCTAAATTGTCTGGGGGAGTTTTAAGAGATGGTTAGATGGTCCTTTGCTAATTGCGGTGAGTGATTATAGTGCGTTTGTTTGATTTCAGTTTGTATTCTGAGCTTTGAAGTTGCAAAGTGCAATTGTCACATCTATTATTTATTAATGCTTATATTTTGATGAGATCTTGTCATTTTAAAAACGACAGTCGAGTCTGTGCATGAATATACAGTAGTGGTTTTCATTCAGGTGAATGTGCTTTGGTGGTCATCGTTTCCAGGAGCTTCAGGTGTTTGCCAGCAATCCTTCGGCAAAACTCTGACAAGATGTTGAGTATTTTTGTTTCTGCTGCCGGATGTGTGCGGTTGCTTGATCCCAGAGCAGAGGTGGTGGAAGTGATGTGTTTGGGTTGGATTTCAGAAGGCCGGAGAGGAAAGCTCCAGGGAGGAGAAGGCAAGCTCTGCGTGTCTATTTAGAGAGACATCCATAATTCATAAGACCCTTTACTGGCAGAGTGTGAAGGATCTTTGAAGCCATTACCTGGCTACTTTGGTACATGTGTTATACTTTCACGGTGTCACTGCAGTGTTATGGTGTTACTGCAGTTGTATGTATTAAATTGCATGTAAATGACATGTTTGGTGGTAATTATATGTGATATGTGGAAGTCATATATGATACCATAGCTTTACATGTGAAAGCAATTCGTAATATCACTATAGTGTTACACTTTGTGCAGTATAATCTCAGAAATAGAGTAGGCTCTGCCTTCTCTACCTCAGTGGACCTGTTCCTCTGGATAGTACCGCATTACTTGTACGTGAAAGATACAGTTAGTATAGTGTTGCTTGTGAAATTCATAGGACATTACTGCAGCATCACATGGGCAGCGTTACATGTGCTAGAAGTGCGCTGGTACTCGCTGGCACCTCTCTCTCTCTTTTCTTCCGAGTACCACGAGTGTTTCTGCATACCGGCACCCCTCACGGTCTGTCGCTGCTGAATAACGAGACACTTGAGGCACTGGTAACTGTAATGTTAGTGGGGCAGCACCAGCAGCTGGCATTTAAACTGTTACACTGTTGCACGTTTAGAGCGGACAGGCTCCTATCGGGTGTTGTACTGTAGATGTTATGTTTGCACTGTGCATCCCTTAAGTGACATATCACATTTACATCCGCATTCTGCTTTGCACTGTGATGCCGAATAGTGGCTCTCTAGTGTAAAGGAATCCTCTAAACACAGACTCCAGCTTCTTCTGGGGGATCCCTAGGAATTCCAAAACCGGCTGGGTTATACAAGCCCTCCAGGGTGTCCTGGGTCTTCCCCGGGGCCTCTACCCGGTGAGGGTGCCTGGAACAGCTCCCCTGGGAGCCGGAATCCTTATAAGATGGCTGTCCCACCTCGGCTGGCTCCTCTCGACCTTAGGGAGCAGCGGCTCTGTCTCAAGGTCCCTTTCATTCTCTGAACTGCTCACCCAGTCAGGGGATATGAGCGCAGTCACCCTGTGGAGAAACCTCATTTTGGCCAGTTGAACTCATGACCTTGTTCTTTAGTTCATTACCCACAGCTCATAACCAAAAGGGGAGGACAGCAATGTAGATTCATCAGTAAGATTTATCTCGTCGTCCGACTCAAGTCCCGCTTTAGTGTCCACTGAACTTCAGTCGCCGATCTGACGCGCCTGCCCGTCTCACGTTACCTGTCGCCATCACTCGACGCGTTTAAACTCCTTCGCTATGGGCAGACCCCACCCCTTTCTGGGAGTACCGTGCCCCCGCATGCAGAGGTGCAGATTCACTTGCCATCAAATCGCCGGAGTGTGTGTCGCAGGTAGCTGGGGTGTCACTCAAGCCAGATGCCTTTCAACCATGGCGCCGCCTCGATATCCAGGAGGGGAGAGCAAATGCACCCGTTTGGGCAGCGGGCAGGATCAGGAAGCCACAGGAGTCAGTTTAGTATGTAAACATGTTCCCATCGCTGACACTTTTCCTGATCGAGAGTGATGGATCCGTGCTTAAGTATTTTTATTTCATTGTAAAGTGTGGGCTTGCTGATTGGCTTCACCGGCGCAGCAACGCAGTGTGAGTTTAAGTATCATTTCTGTGTGTATTTAGAGAATACAGTGAAGGGTTTCTCCCAGAATAAACAATAAACTGGTACAAGAGTGGATTGGTGCCAGAGAAATGTGTAGAACCGTAGCAGTATAAGGCAAATGAGAAATTACAAAGTCAATACAGAAGAAAATTAAGAGTCATTAAAGTAATTTTAATGAAAAATAATTTGTAGTTTTACATGAACACAGAGGTAAACGGAGACATGATGGCAAGTCGCAGTGTAAAGCGGGTCGTCTGGCTGGAAGGTGGAGTGCAGCGGTTCTAGGACACACTCAGAAGCGTCCAGGGAAGCTTTTTCGTACACACTGTTTGCTTTTAAATATTGGCTATCCAGCCCCGAATGGCGTGCTTGCTTGTATAAAATGCGGGAAAGCGAGGGAGGGGTTAAGAACAGGGAGGAGTGGGAGGCAGAGCTGCTGCTGCAATGTAAATAATCTGCAATGGGGCAGTAAAAGCATGCAAGTTAAAAGCAAGCTGGCAATAAGAGGGCATAAATAAATGATGCAGTGCTATCTGCTGTTAGCCGGCCTGGGGAAGGGGCTCAGTCAGGGCTCAGTCAGCCCCCCCCCCCCCCCCCCCCCGGGAGTGCGGGCGGTGAGCCAGATTGGCCGCGGAGCTGCGCACTGGGCCAGATGACGCTTTGCCTTCCTCAGCCAGGGATGGGGAGGAGTGCCTGTCCTATGGGATGGTGCTGTGCTTTCTCTGTGTATTTGCAGCAGATTACACCCCTACCTTGCAGCACAGTCTGCAAACTGACAGATTTAAAAGCTTCTGCATGAGCTTAACTAGATCTGTGTTTGGTATAATGTAACAGGATATCCTTCCAAGCATTTCAGCCGCTGAACCCAGGGCAGGATGGTGGTTCACACACACACAGACACACACACACACACACCATGGGGAATTCATAAACCCCATTTAACCCAGGCGGGCATGCTAACGCTGCACATGCAGCGTGCAGTAAGCCCTCCGTCAGCACCTTTGATACCAGCAGCGTACTGAAATATTGACTCACAGCTCAGCATCATTTATTTATGCTTGCTTATATGGATGGTAATTTTATCATGGGACCAGAGGACACTCTCCTGCGTTAATGGTGCAGTACTCTCTCCCCAAAACACCCCCACCCCAGCCTCAAATGGGGAACAAATAGCTCCTGTCCAGTCAGCTTGTGCAGCTCTTTACTGCGTCACTGCAGCACAGAGACGTGTGCCTTGGAGGCTGAATCTGGCTGGAGGGGGGTCCCGGGGTGTGATGCTGGAGCGTGTCGATGCTGCTTTTGGCAGCGAGTGGGTGACACCATGTTCTGCACGTTGTCCCGGGCCAGGTCCACTGAGCCAGAGCGCTCCCTGCAGTGCCATGTGACTCGCTGTGCGCTGAGCATTATCACTGTACTGCTCTGAAATGCCTGAAATACGTCTTGCTGATGATTAATAAACATTTTACGTGTCCCTCAGTGGGACTGGGGGGAGGATATTGGTGGTTTTGTGCCATTCAGATATCTTGGGGGGGGGGGGGTATCAGGCTACAGAACAACCATGGTCAGCCGGCAGATTGATCCAGAGCAGCTGGGGGTGAGCGCGGTATCGATCCTCAGCCTCATCGCGTGTGAGGTCAGCCATGTGGCAGGGACAAACGCTCGGGGTCTGATGGTATGCGTCCTCCATGTGCTCCTCCTGCCCTCTGTCCATCGCGACTCGCCCCCACCCCCGGTGTGCGCTGCCATCACGTGTTTGTTGGGAAACGTCCGCTCTCTGTCTTGTCTTTTGCAAGAGAGGGTGGGGTTCAGCCTCTCTGAATTTCCATCCAGCGACACGCGTGCTGGAATGCATGCCTGCCTGCCTGCCTCCACCTTAAGGACTCACAATGAATAAATTTAAAAAGGGTTTGGCACAACCAGTTGTGCAAGAGGCGGAGAGCAATCCACCCCCCCCCCCACTGCCCTGCTTTCTGCCACACTGATCCCTGACCGTGTGTGTGTCTGTGTGTGTTCACTTGGTCCCTGTCCCCTCAGCCCGTGATGCAGACGAGAGGGAGAAGTGGATCCACGCTCTAGAGGGGACCATCCTCCGCCATACCCTCCAGTTGCAGGTAAGTTGGTCTTCTAGTGAGCTAATCGCGATCAGGTTACAACCCACCTGGCCGTGGCTCGGCTCGCCTCATCTCCATAAAGCTGCTTTATATGAGGAAAGTAAACAATCTCAGCTGGTAGCAGTCAGAGTGACAGACTTGGGTTACTACAAGGAAAGCCACCATACCGGGAGAAAATAGCATTTAGCTTTAGTGCTCATACTACATGATGTGTGAGAGGTAAACCGGAACCCAACGCAGGATGCATTTGCAGGCTTAGTTAATGACGGAGTTTAGGCAGGTAGGATTTGATAATTTAATTAAATTACTCAGTAGGCACTGACAAGAGGTGCTTCGTGCTGTCAGGCTGACATCAGGTTTAAGCTGCCGAGTGAACATTCAGAAGAACAGGCCCTCTGGCATATATCCGTGACATCTGAGAAGAAATATATACCAGCCAGGTTTCTTCATCTCTTCACCTTCCTGTTTGTGTTTTCTGCTCCCTGTCGCAGTGTCCGCTGTATCGTTTTACACCTCCATGCGATGCCCCCGCCCCCCCCGCATCGCTTTTTTTCCTCAATCTCACTCCCTCTCTACCTCAGACTCTGCCCTCTCCACACCCTCCGAGCAAATAACTGTCAGAAGGCATGTGCCCACTTGCAGCTACTGTATTAATGTGGAGTCAGTGGGTCATGTGACCTGGGACGAATCAGAGTGGAAAATACTGCCTGTGTGACTCATCTGGCTCGGGGCCTTGTCCAATTAGAGGAGCTTTTAGTGCGCTTGCAGTTTGTACTGTTTTTTTTTTCTTGTAAGGAAGTCTCCTTCCTCTTATCTGGGATTTACTCGCATGGCCTCCGCTCAGCTGATGCCGTCTGCTGCTTGTGGAGGTATCAGAGCTTCATTAAGTGTTTTGGAAGCCTGGTCTTCGGTGAGTAAAAGCCAAACAGGCTTCTCTGTGTAAGGCGGGGGGGGGGGGGGGGGTGGGAGGGGTTTGTTAGTTGTTAGGGATACATTTCGGACTGCCCTGTCCGACAAGGATAGTCACACGGTGAAGTTTTATAATAACCATGCTCCTGGAGTCTCTGGGGGTCAGGGTTGCGAGGCCTAAGTGGGTCATGGTGTTTTTTAAAACCCTGGGTTAAAGATGGAGGAGGAAGCAGACTGAAGTTTTTTTTTTTTTTTGGGGGGGGGGGGGGGGTCAGTGGGCAGTATTAGGATGCACTGCAGGAAGGAGGCTCTTTCAGGGAGGGGTTAGTGTATCTGTGATGTGTGTGTTTGTGGAGACCAGCCCACTGTGGCCGTGACCTCGAGATGCACGTGTCCGTCAGCCCCCCCCCCCCCCCCCCAAGTATCTGCAGGATTTGCTTTTCCGCCGGTTACGCTGTCAGTCTGTCGTGTGTCACGCCGTCACTCGCTGCCGCTCTTCGCTGGCGCTGCTGCTGTTTGCAGTCCCTCTTACATGTGCTCCACGTGTGGACCTCATCTGCTCACTCAAGCCGACACCTTTTTCCTATTACAAATTGTCACATGCTCGGTCTGAAACCCACCACCCCCCATCTCTGCTGTGTTCTCGGGGGTGCAGTTAGTCAGACGGCCGGCACCGGCTGCTTCCTGCCTGGCCACGCGTTCTTTAGCGAGTCGGGTATTCCAGCACGTACTGGCTACGGCCTTGAAGGATGAGTTCTCGCAAATACAGTGACTCACTCATTTCGTGGGTTTGACCAACATTGTTGCACACAGCGTTCAGTAAGCGGCCAGGTAACGACAGTTGAATGTAAATACTGACGTCATGTGCTGGTTTCTAAAGACTGGGTCCAGATTATGGGGTGGGATGGGGGTCAGGGGAACAGAGATTTTCTGCTGGCTCCTCTGACTACATTGCCTGAGACCTCCAATGTTTATGATCCTCCAGAAAGATGGGTTAGCATCCATATTCCTGGCTGCCGTTTGGGATGAAAATGCAGCAGCAGGGATTCCGGGAATCATCAGCATGTACTCCTTGATTTATCGGTCCGAGCTTCGCTGTGTCGTTTTAGTGAATTCGCTGCATAGTGCCAGGATTGAACTAAGGTGCTGTCAGCGCAATTACATTTCCCCGGTTAGTTCTGTTTCTAAACACTGAGTCAAATTCAGCAGTGGAGGGGAGAATTATGCGGAACTGATCCGTGTATGTACACGTGTCCTGTGCAGAGTCAATAGTTCACGAGGCTTGCCATGTAAATATTTGCACACACACTCTCTATCAGGTAGAGAATTGGAATACAGATGCTACTCGACTTACAATGGGTTATGTTCCCATTGTAACCCATAAAACCCATAAGATATTGAAAATATCGTAGGTTGAATATGAATTCATAAAACCCACATGGCCATCTAGTAGATATAATGGGGCTTGGGAAAATTTTTTAAACAGGGAAAAATTATATAGTTCAAGACTGTATGTGATGTTTACGCTCACAATCACTGCAGAGACTGGACGTGTGACTGGGTGGATACTGCCATCATCCAAAGTTTCGCTATTGACTGTGCATGTATTATTTTTCCGTAGCAAACATGCAAAATTCCCTCATTTGCAAAAAAATGTGTGCCTTCAATATGACAAAAAGTGCTGACCAACAGTAGCGTAGTTAATGCTGGACATAAGGCTTGTGGAGGCATGTGATTGGTCAGGCTGTGCACTGTACTAAGGTCTGTGTGGATCGCAGCATCACTTATGTGAAGGAAAATTGGTGAATGGGACTCATTGTTAAAACATTAGTAGCCACTTAACCTTCTTAACGTAAGAGGTTGCATAAGTCCTGTTATGGATTTGTGTCATCAAGTCCTTCCATTGTGTTCGGACTTTTCTAAACCTGTGCAACAGGTCCTCTGGCTTCTGGTCCAACCTATGCAGCTGGATCACAAAATGTTTGTGTTCCTGCAGTGACAACCTACCTTTGATCCCAGTTCACCCTAATATAATATAGTGGGGGGAGGCTTGGGGGGGCAAGAATCAGACTTTGATCCTTGTAATGTCTTGGCAACATAATATGTTGTCACCGGGCATTTTTTCATTGAATTGCGTTGAGACCAGAGGTCCATTTAATACAGAAAGCTTTCCCACCCTACTGAGTAGGAACCTAGTCGAGTATTTTGGTCCATCTAGGTCATGGTCCACACACTCTGCGGAGTGATGACCTTTCAGGGAATGTTAAACCAAAAACACCGCTCCTTCTGCTTAATGACGGACTTCTTTCCACTAAGTTTCACCTACAGTGAAATTTGCACAATGTGCTTTTCATACTGAGTTAGTATATCAGCACTGCATTCATGATGGTAGTGGATGTTATCTGATTATCTCAGTATAATATTTAAGTAGAAAACCTGACAGATGCTGGTAAAAGTGCTTACATGGTAAAAGCATGTGTGGAGGCTGGGTGAGAGATAAGGCAGATCTCGTTCTGTCCCCGGACCGAGGCGATCACATGACAAACAGGCCAATGAGCATCTCTATCAGTGTTGAGTTCCGCCCATCCCTAGTGGGGCGAAGACCTGCCAGTTGTCAGCCCTTATAGCACTGTTTCCCACCTTTCAGCGCTACCATCTAGGACTCCCCCGTGTCCAGTGACGGGGTGGTATGGAACACACACTACCAGTCGAAAGCTTTTGCACGCCACAGATTTTTACCACTTTTCCGTTTATTTCATAAACTGCAGATTCTTTTTATTCTTGTTAAGCTTTGGAAAGTTGAGTAGACAACTGTAAATGAAAATATAAGGCAAATTAAACAGGTTTCCTTTATATAATGGAAAGAGTATGTAACAGTGCATATCTGGCATCCTATTAACAGGTTGTGTACTAGCTAACTGTTTCATCCCATGAAAGAGCCATATTTAATGTCCCTCAAATGCCTTGAATTCTCTCTGTCGTTATAATTGCTAGAGGAGGTTACATTAATGAATCAAAGATGTGTTTTCTTGCTAATAAAATTACTCAAATGGTAAACATACTATACATTTATTTGTTAGCAAAACAATAGTGAGTGTATTTTTTTAGTAAATGTTAAGTGAGTAACATGCAAATGTAGAAAATCTCTGTGTGTGCAAAAACTTTTGACTGGTAATGATTCATCACTTCTTCTTTTTTGGTGTTTGTTCAGGAAAATTACAAGCAGATGAGATTTAGGAGCCTGGTTTTCTCCTGACACCCATCATATGAAACCCTTTCCCCATCGAGAATTACACTAATTTCAAACATATGTTGTGGAATTCACTACAGTATCCGTAACTTCAGGAAAGATGTCATAACAGATCACCTAGACTAGTGTTTCCTGACCTTGTACTCGGGACTCCCAGACAATCCATGTTGGTTAGGAGCTGGGAGGGAGCAAAAACCATGGATGGCCTGAGAGTCTCCAAGGACCACACTGGGAAACACTGACCTACAGGAATGGGAATCAATAAGAAATTATTGATGTCAATACCATTATCGATTCTTCTTTTCAGTCTGATTCTTTATCAATTCCCTTATCAATTCCTGATCAGAGTAAAATAACTAAATATTAATTTATCACTGTTTATAATTTTGTGGGCATGTAATTAGAGCTAACCGGTAGGTTATGTCACTGTAGTTAAAGTTAGCCTCATCTATGGAGACCTGGAGCACTGAGACTCGAACACATGGCATTCTAGGAATTGAATGCCATGTTGAGAGCTTAAATGTTTAAGCATGTTGCTAGTGTTACCGCCCTTGCAAGTTAAAACGACTTTGCACTGGTCACAGACTAAACAATGGTCGTCTTCCCTACTGCAATGCAATCACACCTTGGACCAGTTGTTCCGCTCCATGATGATTCGAGGCATGGCGTGTGATGTCATGTGAAAGTCCGGAAGAATCGTTAGAGGAATCAATTATGTTGGAGGTGCACAATTTCAATGCATCGTAATAATCAAAACCAGTTGGAACTGGGTTTCAATTCCCACCCTCGCTGACCTAGATGAGGACACTGGCCACGAAAATCAAACCAAAAGCTGCATCTCACAGGTATCTTTAGGTTCACTGTGGCCCACCGTCACGGGCTTCCTGTAGTGAACAACATCCTTTGACAATCTGGGACTTTTTCTGTGATTGCTAAAGGTCGTGTGTTTGCTCTGCAGAAACATTTCACATGAAGTTCGTCTTGCACAAGCCAGACTTGATGCAAGTCGGGCAGTATCTGTGTTGCAGAATACCAGCTTTGTCGATTAACAAGGCCAGGCTAAGGGCTTTACTTCAATGATATTTGATGTGTTCAGTTGTTTAACGGACCTTATTGCCTCCTTCCTAGCATGGCTGGTCTAAAAGACTCAATGAGGATGTAGCAGTGAGAACAATATCATAGACACCTGTGTGAAAAACAGGAGAACAGAGAAAAGGAAGTAAAACTCATGCGACAGATGTAGGACTTCTGTGGCGGTGATGACTTTTGCTGGTGGTTGATCTGCTGCCGTGGTGTATATACTGTAGGTGTCCTGTGATGTTTCTCTTAACACTGATGGATTGTGTTGCTCCTGGGAGTAGCCTATATGCAAACACTGTCCAATCAAACTTTGCACTAGCACAAATCTGTAGGAAACACAGTTGATTGGCTCAGGGGTGGATGAATTAATTTGTATCAACACAGCTATATTTCATTGGTGGTTGTTTTGAAAAAGGGCAGTTTCCCTCCTGCTCAGATATCCTCCTCCTCCATGGAGCTGGAGAACCTTTAATTCATTTGTATTTTTTAACGTTTCATTTCCTTATTTTGTGTTTCAGGAGGCAGAGGCAGGCTTTGTTCCCAGCGTTCAAGATTTCGATAAGAAACTTGCCGAGGCAGATGCCTACCTGCAGATTCTGATTGACCAGCTAAAGGTACGGGTATTTTATTGCGGTTAATGTGTAACGTCACCATCAACCTGCTGCCTTCATTGCTTATTAAATGGTAAGGCCTATTAGAGGCCAGCTAAGACAGACCTGTTGCTTTTGTTCAGTAACCATAAACCCAGACAGCAAGGGGAGGATTGCAAAAGCAAACCTAGGCTTTCATTGTTTGTTCTTTTTCGTTTGTATATAGCTACAGGCTTGTATTATTGGTTACTTTTGTTCTTTTTTGGACCATGAGTGCAGACGCCCCTCGTCATTTTTTATTCTGGTTTGCAGCGCTTGTTCGCTTGCCCTCCACCTAAGCCTTATTTACTTTTGGTTTCGCAGCTTTTCGATGAAAAAATCAGAGACTGCAAAGAAGATGAGTCACGCAGAGTAAGTTGTAAATGCAGAGGTCATGCTTTTTTGTTGCTTACTCGTGCAAAACGCTGTTTCACTCTGTGTTCAGAGCAGGAAATGTACCCGTGTACTGTAATATGTTCATGGGCTTGTGGCTTGTTTAAATGAAGAGACGTTATACTCTGTCTGGTCACTCAAGGGCACCATCATACACATACACTGATAAATAGTCTTAAGTTTGAAGATGATACTGTCAGTTGAACACCCGGGCCCTTTTATTTACTTATGTATTTGTTCCCTTTACAGAAAATCGAAAATCTTAAAGGAACTACCTGTGTGAGTATGATCGTCTTTTATAACTTTGCTGCAGTTTCTGTTGGTTAGGGTTATTTTTTTACATGAACACTTATTTACTGTGTTTTTTGTTATTATTTTCCCCCCAGAGTATGGTAGAATCTATCAAGCATTGTATTGTGTTGCTACAAATCGCCAAGGTAACACTTTCTATTCAATCAAATATCTGTGTACTTGACTTATGTTGGCTTACGTCTGTCTTTGTATGCAGGGGATACGCTAGTCTGAGTGCTCTGTGTGTTAATTCAGCTCCTATTATTTTCCCCCATAACCCATTCTGACATTTTATCAGCTTCCCACACAAAACCCAGAGGTTTAACATACTGCTATTATTGTTCATTGATATAATGTAATTTTTTTTTTTTTTTTTTTTTTACACGAACATTGTCTGAATTCTAAAATAATGCTAGTGCTTGAAATGAGATGTACACAGTTAAAATGACCCCGCCCCCCCCGCCCTTCCAGCCAGATATTTAGATTTGTTTCGCTATCATTTCTTCAAATAATGCTTTCTTCTCAAAATTTTAAGGATCAAAGTAACGAACAACAGCACTCAAACGGATTGATAGTAAGTTCTGACCCGTGGAGAAAAAAAAAACCAGCAAACCTTCTCCCTTCTTTTTTCAACTAACTCCATTTTCTAAAGGGACCAATCGGACACTTTGGACATCTGCTTGTGATTTGCATTGTAGAAATCTCTTTACTCTTGCATCCCTTTCAAGCCTTTGCATTTTTTTCACCCTGAGGGAAATGCCTTTAGCGCCCTTCATCATTTCTGTAACATCTTTCCCTTTTGCCACATGAGTCTGTACCAGGCCGTCGGTTCCTTTCGTGCAAGTGTATCATAAACCTGTTTCTCATCTTCTTCATATTTCTAAAGGTCGTTCTTGTCATGGGAATGCACTTTGACTATTATTCTTGATTTGTTAAAAAGAGTACGATGGTGGTCCAAATCTAAAAACTCCTTCCGTGTCTTGGTGAGGTTCTATGTAAATGACTAACTCCAGACAGGTGAGACACGATGAAATTCGAGAACAGAGAAGACAACATAGATTGCAGGAGAGTGCCAGCCAGCAGTAAACATGCTACAGAGCTGCTGGTCTGGAGCAGGTGCCCCCTTCCCAGAAACCCCGTGGGCAGCGTGGGGATTAAGTAGACCTCCAGACACCCCAGCATTCACAAGCTCATTCATGACTAATTTTTCTCAGACTTTAAGATTGAGACTTTAAGGCTGTGTTTGCCATTTGTCTCTCTGGGGCTTGTGACAACCGCTTCACGTGCGGGTGTGTGTGTGAATGTGTTCCTTGGAAAACGGCAATACTCGCTCTTAGGTTTTGCTCTTCGTACCATCCTCAGCATGCCTCCTGCCTTTTTAAAGGAGCCTCTGCTCCTGCCTGACATGTCACCCTCCGGTAGTACTGTGCTGCTTTTGGAAGCTCTTAATTATGTATGATTTCAGATTTGTTAATATGTGAACAGTGCAGCTTGGAGAGTTCCATGGATAGATTAGCAGTGTATGTCTGCCTTTCAGAGAATGAGTGTCAACTCCGGGAGCTGGATTGGAGTGATCCATACAGGCTGCTTGTCACAGTACGGATTATGGAAGGGGGTCATTTCCACTCAGATCTTCTAGTGAATTCTGAGCCAGTGTTGCTGTTTTAGTCCTCCATGTGTTTGCAGTACTGACGCCATATTCAGGGAGACCAGCGCCAGGCCTGGTTTCACCACAGCTTGTATTGCTTGTCCAGAAGATGATGTCTCTTGTCTTCATTGGTTCGTTTTCTCTCCACCCTCTACCTTCCACCCCAACCATTGGCTTGCAGAGCACCATCAACCCAGTAGATGGGATATATCAGCCCAGCCCTCTGGAGACCACTGTAGTCAGCAGCATGCCAACACAGACTACCCTTCCTGCAGGTAGGTTTAGCTACCTTTGTTCTCACTGTAAATGTAGATTCCCTCTCCTTTTTGCGGTTCTTTCTATATGTGCACTGTAGTAAGTCTCTTCAGTCATCTAATCAATGTAGCCATGTAGTCGGTCCTGTAGTTTTTTTTTTTTTCCTTGTTGTGTGGTTCTGGTTTGGGTACACAGATTCCCAGGCCTGTTATGGACCTTTTTTGGGACATGGTCTGACGTCCTTGTGTTCTTTATGCCTGTCCTGGTGACTGGGCTGTTGCGTTTGCTGTCCTTGTCCATGCAGACAGTGCACAGACGGGCAAGGCAGAGCAGCGGCCCTCCTCCCTGGCAGTGGGACCTGTGATCACAGTGATGGGCAGCCTGCAGACACCAACGCCAAACAGCACAGGTACACACACCTTCATCTTAACCCTCAGCTTCACCCTCATGCCCAATAAGGGATGTGTGGGACTTGTGATCAGAACATCCTTCTGGTATCGAAATGGAATGATCAATGAAAGGTGGTTTGCTGCTAGCTGTTTGCTTAACCTTCTGGAGTCGACGGCATCGTCGCGATGCCGTGTATCTTTCTTGTGTATTTCAGTTCATAACTCACTGAAATCGTATTGTAGAAACATGGGGGGAAAAAAACTGACTAAATCCGTAATCTGTTTTATTTTCAAAACGTCAATTGTCGGAAGTATTAAGGTTTTTAAAATGAGGTTAAATCAGCAAAAAAAGTAAACCATGTCACCTTTCTTTGTTTTACCTGCATGGGGGGCGTGTAGTGCCGCCCTCACCTGAAGATCGCTATTCGCATTATAAACAGCCACATTTCTGCATATTCCATTCACATGGTGATTTGATGAACAACGCAACGGTGAAATGCGATCCAGATGCATCCCCATCAGCGCCATACAAGGGGAGGGGGGGTAGCCAGGTGTGAATGGCTCATGCATACACACGAGAGCTCCTACATATTCAATGAAAGGAGACCAGAAATAGTGACATGAGGTAGATTTTTCTTATTTATTTATCCAACTGAATGTTGCAACTATGCCATTTAGTCATCTTCATGTAGCCAAGACTTTGGTGATCAGATATCTGGGATCAAAACAAACTGCCACCATTGCTTACTATGTACTTTTATAATATTTCTGCAAGTGTTCCAAACTGCATTTTGCATTGTCTATATACTTTGATGTTCGATTACAAACTTCACATAAATCTGACATATTTACAAAGCACACTAAGATTAAGATGAATTTAATGCCAAAACAAATATTAAATATTTATTTGCTATGAATTAAGTTTATGATATTGAGTGAAATGTGTGACAACGCCCCAGTCAGTGAAAGTGTGTTCCTTACCCCTAGACCCCAGAGAGTTAAAACCCATATTCATGTACTTCATACTGTTCCATTATCCTTCTGAGTCAGAACCTTTCCCAGTTTCAGCATTGCAGTTAGTACACACATGCACATGTACACTGTTATGTTATCCTTGCTTGTTTATAGTCTATATTTTTTTATTTATTTATGTCTTTTGTACCCATATGAAGAGGGAATTCCTTGTAGACTTGGTACTTGGCAAACAATAAAGATTGTGATTCTGAGAGCCACCCAGACCCCCCCAGTAAGCAACCGTGGCCCCCGTCCTTGCCCTCCCTCCGCAGGCAGTGGTCCCTCAGCCCCCAGCAGCAGCAGCATTACCACCCCGAGCCACATCAACCTCTCCTCCAACACGGTGCCCGACTTCTCCTACTCCAGCAGCGAGGATGAGTTCTATGACGCCGACGAGTGGAGCAGCACCTCTCCCAAGCACTGTATAGAGTGAGTCCCTCTGCCCTGGGGCCATACCAGGGGGCAAACGACAGCCGGCATCCCAATTCAGGGCAACTCGTTTGTAATCAAAAGGTCAAAGCGTTTGCTTATTACTCTTGCATTGAGGGTTAGGAATGGATATGCCCACATTGGACCCTTCGTCGTTGTTTGTTTGAAAGGCACTTCAGCTCAGACAATTCATAATGAATAGAGGAATGGAGGTAATGAGTAGGTGGCAGTGCTTTTACAGTTCCCTTGACTCACCAGTGGCAGTTTCAGAGCGGCCTGCAGAAATGCCTCCTGCTCTCTCTCTTGCCTTAGTTCCTCCCTGCCACTCGGACCTACGCCCCATGGTGGCACAGGGACGGCCTTGAAGCGACCGCACACCAACGACTCTCTCAACTCCTCCATGTCCAACGGCACCACGGATGCAGGTACTATCCTCAGGGTGGCGCTCTGCCGTGGACCGTTCCCTCCCATCTCCTTTCAGCTTTTGGAATATGAGATTCTGCTGATTACAGGATCAGAACCGCATCCCGAAATGCTTCCTCTTAACACTGACTTAGGGAACAAGCTTTTTCAATTCTTACTCCTAGTTTTGGTTTCACATAACTAAAAAGTGCCAACATGATCGAGTGACAACAGAGCTCCTTTACATAAACTGGTTTGGCCTTTTTTCCATTTTTTTTTTTCCTTTTTCTAATTATCCATTTCAAGCTGCTGTGTTAGTTAAGTCTGGCTGCCTGTTACATTTCCTGTTCGTCTCTCTGATGAGGAGAAATGTTAAGATGTGATAATTTTTATATGATATCTTTAATGCCATCATAAGAGGGCAGTGGCTTCTTTATATGTTTCTGAGGTGACATTACATCATTTCCTGACTGGTTACACTGGTGTGACAGCTGCTTCCCTTTAAAGATGCCTTTGTGCGAATGGCCAGCTTGGTGTAACAGCATAGTTAGCAGGGCCATCCTCTAAACGGGTGGCACTGCCCGGTGGGGCTGCGCACTGACGCCCCGGCCATGTTGTCTGCAGACCAGTTCGACAGCCACGACGATCGCGATGACGACCCAGAAGGGGAGTCCGTGGAGGAGCACAAGAGTGTCATCATGCACTTGCTGTCCCAGGTGCGGCTGGGGATGGACCTCACCAAGGTAAGCGCCCCCTGCCCCTGCGAAAGACCGCTGTTTTCAGAAAGGAGCACCTGTAACCCTTTGTGAAGGCCTCACTCCCCCAGTGGGTCTTGAATTTACCGTCATCTCTGCCTCAGGTGGTCCTGCCAACGTTTATTCTGGAGAGAAGGTCACTGTTGGAGATGTATGCGGATTTCTTTGCACACCCGGATTTGTTTGTCAGGTATGTTGGTCAGTTAATACAGGGGTTCCCAAACTGTGGGTCGTGACCCAAAATGAGGCAAAGTCGCAGTTATGTTGGGTCACCGATTTACCATGAAAAAACTAATTTATAATATGGCATACGAGGTGCAGTGTGTCTTTCCTTGCACCTGTCAAACAACGAGCCTCTGCAGAGGACGCTGCGAACACAACTTGTCGATGATTAGTTACTGTGCCGTTATCATTTTGAAACTTCATCATATTGGACACTTTCTGTCCAGTCAGAGCGGCCTGTTTCTATTCATCATTCCAATTTAGCGAGAGTATACAGTCAGTCAGTCGGTCAGTCGGAATAGCTAGTGTTTCAAGGAGTCTTCAAAACGTCCAAAGATAAACATAATTAAAAATTTATTTCAGTTGGTTTCACTTAAGCCCTATGAAATGAGGAGGAACATCCTTAATGTGTTTTGTGTGGAGAGGTAACGAAGTCAGTTTTAAAATGAACAAATTACATCGACAGCTTCAAACAAAGCACCCTCAGCGTAAGGACAAGGCAAAAGAGTTTTTTTCCATTACAAGAGGAGAAATTCGAGAGACAGGGTTTTGACAGTGGAAGCACAAGTTCAGGGTTAAGTCAGTGTCAGAGGTGCGTTAATTGTATATGTCTGTGTCTTAAGGACTTTCCACACTGAACATGACATGAAAAAGACGACATGCGTTTGCGAAATTCGGATGCAAATATGACATCAAAACCTTTCCAGACCAATTAAGATGCAAAATTTTCACAGCTGATTGACGTTTACATACCAGAAGAAACTATGAACAACAAGCACTCGCACCAGTGACTATGAGTTTTTCTTGTTTCTTTTGAGCAAACATGTGAAATTCTAATAAAGGATAAGACTTACAATGACCATTTTGTTCGGTCAAAGGGAGCTTTGGATGTATCCATCTAATATCAGTTAACTGCGGAATTTCAGGATAAGCAAAATTTAATATTCCAGACATGGCAGCAACATTTTATTAACAGTTTATTAATTAGAGGAATAGAGAAATGCTTAATGATTATTTTTATTGTTTTTTTATATTGTAATTGGATTTTATTTGTATACAGATAAGACTATAAATCAAACAAAATAAAAATACAGTAAAACCTCTGATCCGAGCACAATTCGTTCTGGAAACGTGTGGGGGGAAAAAGTGCAGTGTCACAATGGATCAGCATCACAGGGGATCAGCATCACAGGGGATCAGCATGGGGAGAACATGCAAACTCCGCACACACGTAACCCAGGCAGAGACTCGAACCCGGGTCCCAGAGGTGTGAGGCAACAGTGCTAACCACTGCACCACCATGCCGCCCCCTATATTAAATATAATTTTATCATTTGTATTGGTTTTTATGACAATTAATTCATTAAACATTAGCTGAAAAAGTTTGGGAACCCTTGAGTTAACAGATTCAGTGCCCACGTCTTCTTCCAGCATATACATATTTTACATGCTCCATACCCCTTGACCATACTCCCTGTGTGATTTCTTGCAGTATTGCAGACCAGGCTGACCCCAGAGACCGCATGGTGTATGTGGTCAAGTGGTACCTGTCTGCCTTTCACGCGGGAAGGAAAGGCTCAGTGGCCAAAAAGCCCTACAACCCCATCCTGGGAGAGATCTTCCTCTGTCACTGGGATCTTCCTTCTGAGGGAGAGGAAATGGCACCTATGGTGAGACAGCCCATTCAGGCCGGAGGGACAGAGCCAAGGCCTTTGGCCCCAAGAAACTCCACTGAGAAATAATAATTAATATTAGCCCCACCATTTGTGACCCTATAGCATCTCATATCCACTCACACTAGGGATGTGTCAGAGTTCTCTCTTCCTTCTGACCCTCGCTGTCCTCTCTGGCTAGGAGCCGGTATCTGAGGGCCCCGTACCCTGGTGTGGGAAGAGCAGTGTGTCTTTCGTGGCGGAACAGGTCTCTCACCACCCCCCTAGTGAGTCCCTGCTGATGCCGACCGGGAGGCGGAGCTTGGTGACGCTGATCTGCTGTGATGCTGATCCCCTGTGATGCTGATCCATTGTGACACTGCACTTTTTCCCCCACAGTATCTGCATTCTATGCTGACTGTTTCACCAAAAAAATCCAGTTCAACGCGCACATCTGGACCAAGTCAAAGTTCCTGGGGATGTCAATAGGAGTCCATAACATCGGCCAGGGTAAGGACTTGGTACATCTACTATTGCAAATATGACTTTCTAATTAGATGCTGGTACTTTTGAGTTATTCTCCGTAACAGTAGTTGTAACCGTGGAATGCTAATTTCTCTCCCCCCCCTCAAGGCTGTGTATCCTGTCTGGAACACGATGAACACTACATCCTCACCTTCCCAAACGGCTACGGCAGGTAGGACGAGGGTCTTCGAGAGTAGGCTGTAGGTGCAATTTGGGAAGGTGACTCATGACATGCTATGGGGGTGGGGGGTTGCTCATTCTAGGTCGATCCTGACGGTCCCCTGGGTGGAGCTGGGTGGAGAATGCAACATCTCCTGCTCGAAGTCGGGCTACAGTGCCAACATCGTGTTCCACACCAAGCCCTTCTACGGCGGCAAGAAGCACAGGATAACGGCAGAGATTTTGTAAGCGTGTGCCTGGGAAATGGAGCCCCCGCCCTGTCGGGCCTTTAGCCCAGACCTCCAAATAATGATTCATTTACCCGTCTCCTTGCCGGCAGCTCCCCGAATGACAAGAAGCCATTCTGCTCGATTGAGGGCGAGTGGAATGGAGTGATGTATGCAAAATGGGCCTCAGGGGTGAGTTCCAGCCAGTCCAGACCGGTCAGCTTTCCTACCACAGGAAATGCACCTGCCAGATTCGCGTATAACACCGAGTCCTGTTAAAACATAGAAGTTGCCTGTGAAAGGGACTGGTGACCAGATCTTTCACTAGAAAAAAACTCAGAAATGAAAGTGACTCATTTACCAAAAATCAGTTATTTTAAAAACAGGAACTCGCATGCGGCCAACTGCTATGACAGATTCTCCCACTACCAAAATAATGATAACTAAAGATAATGATGATTCTATTAGTTCATTCAGTGTTATGAGACTAAAATTGAGTTAGGAGGGCATAAACATCCCAGGCAGAGGCTGTCAGGTGACCCAGTTCCCACAAAGATAATTTGTTGGTATGTAGTGGTTTGATTCTGGAGGCAATACAGAATTTGGGCAGCAAATTCCTTAGCTGGGTTTTTGCTTTTTAAAAGTGTTTTCGTTAGTGGAAAATCTTTTTTTTTTTGTGTGTAATCTGTGTCATGTGGCTCTGTATATCCACAGGGAGTGTTAATACTTTGAATTATTTTTTCTTCATACAGGAAAATACCCTGTTTATTGACACTAAAAAATTGGGCATTATCAAGAAGAAGGTGAGGAAGTTGGAAGATCAGCTGGAGTATGAGTCGCGCAAGTGAGTGAATCGCACCCAGGCAGAAAGCAGACAGAAACGCGCCGGCATCTGACCGAATGTCTTATGGTCACCATACCGTATAAAGGAGCCCCCGTTAATCATGCTGTCTTCCAGCCTGTGGAGGGACGTCACCCTGAACCTGAAGCTGAAAGACATCGACGCGGCAACGGAGGCCAAGCACCGACTGGAAGAGAAGCAGAGGGCGGAGGCCAGGGAGAGGAAGGAGAAGGAGCTGCAGTGGGAGACGCGGGTGAGCTGGCAAACGCGCAGCCAAACATGCGACTGAACGGTTGTAGTTGTTTAGAACTACTAGCTGTGGCATCGGTGTTTTTTGAAAAGGCTACATGAATTTAAGAACATAAGAAATTTACAAACGAGAGGAGGCCATTCGGTCCACCAAGCTCATTTGGGGAGAACTCAGAGTTGTTAAAATCTTATGTCGCTCTGATTTAAATGAACCCAAGGTTTTAGCTTGCGCTGTACTAACAGGAAGACTTCCATACCCTAATTACACATTGTGTAAAATAAGTGCTTTCTCAAATCCAATTTAAAATGTTCTCCCACTATTTTCCCCTATGGCTTCGAGTTCTAGTATACTGATATTGAAGTAGCCATTTGGCTGATCAGCATCCAGACCTATTAGAATCTTATAAACCTGGATCATGTGCCCCCTTAGTCTCCTTTGCTCGAGGCTGAACAGATCCAGCTCAGCTAACCTCTCCTCATAAGACATTCGTCTAGACCAGGAATCATTCTTGTAGCCCTACGTTGCACCCTTTCCAAGGCAGCAATGTCCTTTATACGGTATGGTGACCAAACCAGCACACAATATTCTAGGTGGGGTCTTATCAAGGAATTGTACAATCTTAGCATCACCTCCTTTAACTTAAACTCCACACACCTAGAGATGTAACCCAACATCCTATTGACCTTTTTAATTGCTTCCCCACATTGGCGAGAGTGAGACATGGAAGCATCAACATACACACCGAGGATTTCAGTGAATCCCATAAAATGTCTGTACTTTTATATTTCTGCTCCCTGCATGGATTACCTTAGATTTATCTACATTAAATTTCATCTGCCAGGCATCAGCCCAGTCGCTAATTAAATCAAGATCCCGTTGTAGCCTTTGTTCTGCTATTTCAGTATCTGCTATACCACCCACCTTGGTGTCATCGGCAAATTTAACCAATTTAGTGTATGTATTGGTGTCAGTATCATAATGTATATTAGGAACAATAGTGGTCCTAAAATTGAACCCTGCGGTACCCCATTATTGACATTGTGCCTCTAATAACTACTCGCTGCTTCCTGTTCCTGTTTTTGATCCAAGCTGCTAAAGTTCCTAAAATCCTCGCAGCTTTCAGCTTAAGCAGGAGCCGTTTGTGGGGGACAACATCAAAGGCCTTCTGGAAATCTAAGTAGATCACATTGTAGGCCTTTTTGTGATCAATTTATCTTCTAGCTTCCTCAAAGAAGTCCAGTAGATTAGTTAAACAGGATCTACCTCTCCTAAATCCATGTTGGTTATCCCTCAGAATGTTATTTGAATCCAGGTAATCTACCATTTTCACTTGGATTATAGCTTCCATTACGTTTACAGTTAAACAAGTTAAACTGATTGGCACATAGTTTGCTGGGTTACTTTTATTCTCTTTTGAATAAGGGCGTTATATTAGCATGCTTCCAATCAGAAGGCACCACACCAGCAGATAAGAATTTCTGACATAGTAAAGTTAAAGGTTGGCTAATAATATCCCTCATCTATTTTAAAACTATAGGTAAGATCACTCTACATGTTATTCGTTTTTGAGTGATAGATAAAGATCTGAACACACTTCAAAGAAACTCTAACCGCAATAGCATTTGGTCCATAAGTGTGTATGATGCAGGCTGTTTTCTGGACCACACTCCAGTCAAAAAAGGTCAATTAGCTCTTCTGTGTAATGCGTTTTATCTTTGAGATCACTGCAGTTGCTAATGGTAGGATATCTGTTAAATCCGCCATCAGCTGAGGCCTTTAGAATATGTGTATTTTCTTGGTGTTATGGTACTAAAAAAAAGGTGGTCAGGATTGTCACAGTTCAAGTACTGATGAAAACTGGGAATTATGAGTAATTATGAATTATGAGGATTTATGACATCTGACATTCATGGAGTGCATTGTATCCTGATGGAATGGATTGTCTTATCCTCACTCATTGTCATTGGAATTTTTCCTAGGTTTGTATGAGGTTGTAAGTATTGAGAGTCTTGTTGTTCGAAGAGGGCAATTTAGTCAACTGTGCATGTACACATTTCTTGCAGCTGTTCCACGAGGATGGAGAGTGCTGGGTTTATGACGAACCTCTGCTGAAAAGATTAGCCACGAAAGGAACAAAGTGAGACATGGTGAGGCAACGGATGCAAAAAGACAGTCTTAAAGAACTATATCAACCATTTCTCATCCAAGCCTCCCAAGGACTGATGACCAAAGTCATTCTCAGCACTGCATTTCCAGCATTTATTAAGGAAAAAATGTGGTCCTTTTCAACAACCTCACGTCCACCAATCGCAAACTGTCGATGCTCCTGTCAAGACCAAATCAAGTGCGATGCGGGAGTCCGCAACACAGCCAAGCACTCATCAGTCGCGCTGGAAGTTCCCTCAAGGGTCTCCATCTCCTCAAAGTGGGGCAGTGGGGATAATTGGATCAAAAACAACCCTTGAAAACAACAGCATTCTGTAACTCAGGGAAACTGGGGAAAAAGATGATGGCTGCATCTCCAGAAGTTCAAAGGCCTTATAGATGTCATCATAGGGGAGGATGGGTTGGCTTGCCTAATACTATATGTGTACATTTTTTCCCCCCTTACTGGCATTGAGGACTTTAACTCTTTTAGGACACGAGTTTACTGATGACAAATCAGAAATTAAGCCTTTCTTTTCTCACACTGGAAAGTACAACATTTAATCATTTTCCATCTGCATTCATTGCCATTGTCTTTTCATGCACATATATATATATATATATATAATGTATAGATTACATAAATATAACAGAGGAATAAGGAAGGCTATAGTGTCAGTTGTGCAAACACTTACAAGCTGCAGTCACTAATATAGTTTTGTAATATGTTTTTTCCCCCAATGGAGAGGATGAGTTTTTAGAATTTTGTTGCAGTATCCGGCTTGTATACTTTGGCATCAGAGCCTTGTTGTATAAATAGTGCCCAACAAGTGAAGCTGCACAAAAGCACCACAGCCATAGACAGTGCTAATCCTAAAGGCTACAGCTTTGCCACTAAGTCCTTCAAGATGAAGAAAAACTTTATGCAAGAATAAACATTTAAATTCAAAAGCGTTCCTCAGTCAAATGTCTGACCTGAAACAAAATGTTGAGGCAATAAGCCAACGGCTTAGAATTGGGTTTGTTTCAGGGTGTTTCCCCTCCAAATTACTGTCCTGTAGGATCACGGATAAGATACTGACCAGGTCTTTTCACATTATGTCTTTGGGTCAATTAGCGGAGGTTACAGACATAACAGGAAGGCCTGCAAGCTGACAGTGCCAAAGATCTTGTGTGAAAAGCTGATTGATCCTTTAGACGTGTGGCAAAATGAGTATAATTGAATTTGCTTCCGCTAACATTTTTTACACGACGGTGTAGATAGCTCAGTTTTGTTTTTTAGGCTTATGAAATTTGCAGATAGCGATGATTCTGAAGCCATTTCCTTTCTTTTCTATATTGTTATTGTAAATGAATATTGAATTGAGGCCTTGCCATTCATTTTAGTATTACTTGCTTGAAAGAGCAATCAAAGCAATGTATTTTTTATTTTGCATTTTCTTGAAATCATAATTGATTGTACCATATTCTCATGTGTAATGATGCAAATATTAAACCTCTATGAGTTTAAATTTTATATGTTTTTACTTCTGTTGAAACTGTGGATCACAGATGCTATTGATACAGAATAATATGTATTTTAATAATAATGATACTATTTGTATTCTATGATGGGTAAGGGGGTTTATATACCTTTAGGCTAAAATTTAATTTCTGAAAAAAGTGTAAATGGAACACAAATTAGGAAGGTACAGTCTTTGCAGGCGATTTTCATTAACCAACAGGGGGCGTTCGGAAGCAATGTAACGATAAATACAAAAACACCTTTTTTAAAGTATTATAATAAGCAGTACTCAAACTGGCTTCACAGTTAATCGAATTTTATTTACTATCACGAGTTTGGCTGCCATAATTAAATTAAGATGATCGTCGGCGATATTAATATTTGAATAGCGGGCTCTGCTGCATATCAAATCAAGCACTTTCTCAACCAAAAGTCAGCCAACCGCCAGGGGGCGAACGAAAGCATAGACAATACGAGCGACAACCTCAAATTGTGACAGAGTGAGACGTAATGTCGGGAGCAGAATGCCATGTGTTTTTGTGCTTATTCATTTAAGCATTTCCAAAGATTAATCTTAATCCCACAACAGTGATAAAATAAAAGCCTTGCTTTAACATAAATAATAAAAGAATAGATCGCTTTAATCGGTATTACAGTTGGCTACGGGCACGCGGTCTTATTTAGAGAAGATACAAAACGAGACGCATATAATGTTTATCCATTCGTTTTGTATTTGTCCGAGTAACAAAGCAAAGGAATGTCGAAAAGTGCATTTTACTTCAACAACAAATATTAGTAAGCTGAACGTACCTCAACAATATCAACCATGACACTTTTTAGCAAACAGATTAGTTGCCGAGGCTCATGGGCGTCCGAAAATGGACCAGTTACAGGCCAGATCCTTACAAATAGTGTCTGCTACATTTTTTTAAATGCAGATTTTAATTCTGGGGTATACATTTGGCACATGCATAATCTCATAACAGCGTTTTATAACAAAGGCTTGTGCGAATAAATTACTCCTCTTGCCTTATTTCACGTTTTGACAGTTTTAATATATATTCCAGTAATTTAGTCTTTATGCATCTCCGTTATATTTAAATGAACGAAACACTCGAAAACCCCAATTTTGTTTCGCGTGTTTTTCACCCAGTAAGCTTATATGTTCAGTTATGCATAAGGTTGCCACTTTCAAACAAAAGAAATACGGATACAACCAAATCCAAACTGCAACCAAGTTTAGAATAACGATTCGCGGACGTTTGGTAGAGTTACTAAAAATGGTAATATGTGCATGCTTATTTCTACAGTTTAAAACCTAAATATAACCCCCAGTCATGCTCCAAAAACACTTTAATTTAATAGTCAGCTTAATGCATTATCTTTTAAAAAACAATGTTTGATGTTGATTAAAATAGAGTACAGTATCGCCTAACAGATATTTGAGACACACTAGCACATTTACAGTACAGTATACTAATGTTACCCTTGCTAATTCATAGAACACGGCATTGACTGCCGTTTTCTTTTGCAGTAAACTTATTGAAAGAAGTCATATACGTAACCAAGGTACAATTCAATAAAATACGTAAAGGAAACATGTGCGTGTAAGTTTCGTGGATCTGTGAATTCGAAAATGCAGGAAGGCTACAGTTAAAGACATTTCGGGCAATTTCTAAAGAGATTTCCCATAAGTCATTGCGGTGCGGGTGGTATAAAAAAGATAGCCGCCTCTTCCTCTTCCTATTCACTCGTGGCTGTCGTAGGGTGAGCGTCTTTGGTAAATATGCATAAGAATAGATTATTCAATACTTGTTATTGGTTTCTATCATTTCTAGCTGATTTGTAGTAAGTGCATCCCTATTTTCATGGTACGTTCTCATGGCTTATGCTGCGGTATTCGCATGGATACCCGGGGCTAGCGGACACGTGCTTCCCCGTCGGCCTAGAACCAGAACGGGTTTTCCTGTTGAAGATCCGTCTGATCAGAAGCGTGCGTGTGTTTTTCGCATTGTGTAGTTTGGTCGCACGTTTAGCTTCTTTAGCGACTGGCTTTTGAGTTACCTTTGCCGAGTTTGTCATGTGCCTTTGGTATATGAAGTACTGTAATTTTAGTCCGCATACTCGCACTAAATTACTACCAATTTAATTTGAAACTACGCAGTTTTTGCTTTTTTTATGGTAGCTAGAAATATATATTTTTATTTTTCCTATTTACTTTTCGCTTGTTCTATCACTTGTACAAATTGCACCAGAAAACGATATCATTTTATTTGGGGCCGTATGAGGCTCAGTGGGTTAGGCCTCTGTGCCTGTGATCGGGGGCTATTTAAGTCTTCGGGAAGTTATCGAGCGGTGCTGCGTTGGACTGCTAACCCTTCGCTCGGATCATAGTCATCGCTCTCCCAGAGGGGATTTGCAGGAAAAACACATACCTCTATTCTTACTTGCCTAATTGGCAAAGCATCATGTCTTATTCTGGATCTTAATTTCTTGTGGCACATGACCTCGTTAGTGCTGTAAATTCGGTTTACTCTGGATGTGCCTGTCGCTATATAATCCGTTAGTAATGGGATGCTTGCTTTATTAGTTTATGTCTGAAATGCAGAGCCCTTGTATTAAATGTAATTGTTTTGCAGGTGTTTGGTGAAAATGTGTTGTATTTCGGTGGGAGTTTTGAAAAACTGGGAATGGGACTTCCCTTTTGGCTAGAGGTGAGTTGGGTGGGATGGTGTGTGGGTTTAAATAAACTTGTATGTTACGGAGTTTGTTTCTATTTTATAGAATCTACTAGTTCTACTACTTTTGGATGTAAAAATCTGTGGTTAGCTTACTTACTGTATTGTAACTATGGGAAGCCCTGCTGTGCTGCAGTGATGACGACTATTTGCTACTCTTGACCCAAAGGGTGATGAGACTGCAACCACCATTTTGTAATCTGAGGCACAGGCTTCGTAGTCTTGACCCCCTTGATCATCTCTGTGAAATTCTGATCGACTTTTGAATCTCTTAGGTGGACTGCTGTTTACTCCTGGGTATCAGGTAGGTCTCATTCTCATATTAAATCATTTTCCAGACACTCCTAGTCCATATTAGCTTGCCCTAAATCCTCAGACTACTGGGTGCTTTCCAGAAATTGCTGTCTATCTACTGATGAGTTACATGTTTAACAGATGCTGCTGGGGGTAGATGAAAGTATTGCCTCTTGCACGTGGCCTGGCCTGCATGCCAACAGGGTAAGCCATAACCGTGAATGGTGTCTGATCTTTGGTTGCATACAATGATGAATCCATAGTTCAGCAGATGGCCTGTGATGAACAGACACTGTCTTTCGCTCCTATCTGATGTATTGCCGTTATGCTGGTTTTACCAGTCATGGTGCCATATTTCTGCACTAACGTGATCATGTTTTTCCTTCCAGTATTCTTAGGCCACCAGATGCTTTGTTCAGGTAAGCATTCTTATTGCTTACACAATACTGCATAGGTATTCTTGCTATGAGGTTCAAAACTCTGCTTCCTGAAAGCAGAGGGCTCAACTTTAGGCTGGATTAAAGGCCAATTGAGCTCCCTTGGTAAACATGTTTATGCACTTTAATGTGTGAACTGCATAACAGCTGAAGTGATGACTTTTTCCTTGAATCAGGTCTCTGATCTTATTGAGGATAACAAACGGTCTGATCAAAGATCATTTTGCCTAAAATGAGATTGTACTCCTGTGCACAGGACTACATATATGAAGGTGTGTCTTGTTGCAGGAGCCTTCAGAACATCTCTGGGTGCTTAGATGGTAAGATTTCAAGCTTTTTGTCTTTCGCTAAAACCTTCAAAGGGGCTGGACTTGCATTAAATGGCAGCAAGAATGAGCCCCTTCTGACCTATGTGATGACCACTTCTGCTGACTTTACCCATGGAGTCTTTCTATATTAGCTCTATCTGAACTGGTCGGGGTTGAAGTTGTGCTCAATGTAGTGCTGCTCTTTGGGTAGTAAATCTGACTTATCCCAGCAGGCTTGGCTTCTGCTCTCTACCATGACATGCTGCCTTGGAAATGCAGGTAAACATGACGCTGGTGAGGGCTGCCACCCCATCCTGATAGGTTCCCGATGATGCCTTTTCTCAAATGTCTGACCTGAAACACAATGTCGACATGCATCCGACTGAGGAGCACGTTAAGGATGTTGATTCTGTCCTTGGCTTGCTGTGGTCTCTGACCTGTGCCTCTTCCTAGGTGGGAACCTTGGAGCTGTGGCTTCCATGAGGTATGGTGACCATTTCTGCAGTTGTCTCCTCCTCACTAATAACCTGTGATGAATCTATTCTGCCAGATGAGAACCCTGATTATACACCTTTACCGTTCCATTATTATTCTGAGGTTGCATGTGCTCTATCAGACTGCTGTCTGTCTGGTTCTTCTCTTCTGAATCGTGGCTGCTTCTTCCCAGATCGGGCTGTCACTGAGGGAGATGGGTCTTCATGAGAAGATGGCTGAAGAAAAAGGCGTGTGGATAGAAATGGATTCTGCCTGTTGTCTTTAACCTGTCCTTTAGTATTGTACACAATTGTGGGCTTTTGTAGCCCCCACCTACCCACCCAACACAACCACAAATGCAATACTTAATACTGTCAAAATGATGTGGTCACTTTGGTTTATGTGCTGTCTGTGGAACGAATAAAATGGTTTTTCGACACTATACTGCCATCTCTTTTGTGAAGTCTCTGAATTGTATACATCAAACTAGTATGCCTAATGGCTACGATGTTTAAACATGGTAGGCAAGACATCAGTGGTGGGGTAAGCTCAGTGCCTATGAGTATAAATTAAGCATAAGTGTGACATCCTTGTACTAGTGCCATTTTTGTACCTCTGGTGAATGACCCACTAACTTGTTACAAGGGTGCAGCTTTGGGCCTGTAAACTACATGCATGGTATGGGCCAGAAACTGCTTTTAGAAATGGGGGAAGTTGAGACAACTTATTGAGGGTTATCTTATCAGGGGTGAAACACTTTCATCCCTTCATTTTGTAATCAGTAGTTCAAATTTACCTAGTTGGGCAACCCCTTGTTATGTGGCCTCGGTCCAGCGGTCAGTTGGGGAATGTCACTGGGTTTGGATGCACTCAGAAGGGCCACCTTCCCGGATCGTACGTGGAATGTCTCAGTCGCTTTTCTGCCAGCAGTGCTGGAATCGATGCATAATGTTAAAGCGAAAACCGGTGATACCCGTCGCCGGCGCGGGAGGATGTGACGTTTAGGCAGCGAAACCCTTTCCCGTGCCAGTCCTTTCATAAGAGGACCGGAGCGTCTGCTGGGCCCATCGTTTGAATGGAACCGATTTATATGCTTTTCCTTTCTCCTGTGTTTTTTCTATCCCAATGATGATTTTTCGATTTTTGCCCCTATTCTGGGCATTTTCTGTAAAAGCGGATTTCTTCCAGTTTGAAACAATTTCAAACGTATCGACGTATTATTTTAATTATATTTACTGTAATATCTGGGAAGGCGATTGTCAGCCGCACCAGGAAGATGCTACACAGAAAGGTAGGCAAATAAAATCTTAATTCGTCTCTCTTTATAGGAGGTGGCTTCGCTTTCTGTCGTTGGTGTGTAATTTATAAAAAAAAAATACGATTGTCATAGAACTTTGTAGTGTCTGTTTGAGCACAATACGATAAATAAAAACAACTTACAACGAATGATTGGTACAAAACCTTCTCCAGAAACCAAATTTAGCATTCCCCCCAGGATTATATGTGAAGGACGTTGACAGATGTTTGACATGAGATGTTTAACACGATATATTCTATGCACCCAATGAAAGACGTGTGCACTGTATGTTCGTATGTGTTAGAGGCTGGCTGTACGTTTTTCTATTTTAAAATGTTTATTTTATTAATTTCGCTGGTTATTTTTTATGTATGGTAGTTTATCTTCTAGTATTAAGGGTTTGCACTTTTGCAACGATGTTAGGTTTTTTTTTTTTTCTTTCAACCTTTGTGCCACCGCAATTGTCATATGTGGCCGTGTTGCTGTTCTGAGACACCTGTGCCCGGTGGATGATGGCACCTTTAAAGATTATTGTCCCCTCCAGTTCCCTCCAGGGACTTGCTGTCGACGCTCCCGCAGGACTGCATGCGGTCTCTGGTTGAATGGTACTGCGCTTTAGGACAGTGCTGTGACACAGGCGATTGTCGTATTATAAATAATATTACAGGTACGCCCTTGGCATGTTATATCCACCTACATTAACACCTCAACGGCCCTTTTAGCGTATGTTTGTAGACTATAATTTGTTTTCTGCAGAGTAGAAAAACATTCACAATTTGTTTATATGAATATGCAAGAACGTAGATTTGGATATGGCTGCCAGGGACATGTCCTTACCAATTTCGTAGTAATACCGTAAGTGTTTACGGGGTCGGGGAGGTTCGGGGCTGGTTTGCTCCTTACAAATGGTGAATCTTAACCTATGCCCTTCTGAATATGATAGGAATAATATAAGGAACGCTGAACAATAAGATTACATTAGCTGATATTTTGAGGTGTATATCAGTCTCATTGTCAGTATAATCGATGGATAAAATTTGTTATTCTTTGTGTCTGCGTGCAGGACTGGCCAGGGATCTGGAGCTGAGGCTGCATGGGCAGCACCTCGCCCAGTCTGTAGTTCTGAAGGCGATAGAGGGCTTTCTGAAAAGCCCCGATCCAAACAAGCCTTTGACCCTGTCCTTCCATGGCTGGTCAGGGACAGGAAAAAACTTTGTTGCCCGACTAATTGCGGAGAACTTGTACCGTGATGGACTGAAGAGTGAATGTGTGACTCTGTTCATTGCTCCGTTCCACTTTCCACATGCCAGGCTGGTGGATGTCTACAAGGTGGGGGACACCTTCATGTCTTCAGGACCTTCTGATTTCCATTTTGGTTTCTCCACTCGCAGGGACGGCTTGTTACGATGTCTGAAAGAATGTCCTAAATATTACATAATAACCTAAATCATAATTGGCAGATGGACAGAGTCAAATGTTCAGATCAACTAAGACATCTGATACTGTGACATGTTATGTAATCTTGTCATTGCAAAATGGCACAAACCTTTTTTTTACTGGGTTGCACAACATGAAAAGTTGAATCAGTATCAGTAAATGAACGTAAAACAAATAAGACAAAACTATTGAGATAAGATTTGGATTATAAGTGAAATGTTGTTTTGTTGTTGCAGGTCTGCATGTCAGAATGAAAGTATTGTGAATAGAATGAATGTGAATCTATCATTCAGTTACTTATTGCGGTGGTATGTGCAGGGCTGGACCTAAGCATAACTTAGGTAGCTGCCTAGGACCCAATCTGCAGAAGCCCCCCTCCCCCCAATATCCAAAATATGCCCCTCGCCCGCCGGTGGGCAACATTTATCTAGAGCCCCCCACCCCTCTCCCCGACTGCTGAAACATACCAGGGAGAATCATCCCACCCCAACAAAAATAATTTCTGGCTGGAATGGAAGGTTGCTGGTTCATATTCCGTGGGTAGCTGACTAACCATATCAGCCTTGAGCAGGGCCCTTCAGCAAGACCCTTTACCCCAAAAACTGTTCCAGAGCTGCTGGATGAATGGCTGACTCTGTGTTATTCCCCCAAACTTCATTCTCACTTGTATATGTGTGGTTGGAGAGACAGATGAAAACCAAAGAATGCACAGGCAGGGGTATGGGTACAATTGTGAATAAAAAGTACAATTGTAATAACCAATTGGAAAACATGTGAATCAATGTGGTTTGTACACAGAGCCAGCTGAAGGAGGCGATCCGGGACTCTGTAGTTCGCTGCCACCAGGCTCTCTTCATTTTTGATGAGGCAGAGAAGCTGCATCCCGGCCTTATTGATGCCATCAAGCCCTTCGTGGACCATTATGACCACGTGGATGGGGTCAGCTATCAGAAGACCATCTTCCTCTTCCTCAGGTTCGTCGGACACAATGAGGCAGGTGCTAGTTATAGGTATAGGTCATGAGATTAAGATTCCAGAAGGGATTCCTTTTTATACTTGAGAAGAAATTTTACCCACTTTCAAATGAAAATCTGTGTTGTTACAGGGTGTAGGAGTTATGAGACTCTGAACTTACAAAAAGGAATCACTGAAACTACACGCTAATCTCACTGTCTTTTAATCCGCTTAATTAATTAAAAAAATACCCTAATGTGTAGCCTAAAGTGTGTGAATTATTTTGGGGGTGTTTTCAGAGAGTTTCTCCTTTGTCTTGTAAGATGTAGTCCAGGAACACACTGGTCAGGTTTTTCACCCCTTTGAATAACACCACAATTTTTTACACATTTGTATGTATTTCATTGTAGCAAATGGACTTTGTGACTCTAAGCCCTTCACTTTTTTCCTTGCATAACCAAATCTGAAAAAGTTACATTTGACCATAGCATGAGAAGTGTCATTTCCAACAAGCTATAGCTGTGCCTTTTAGCTGTAATAGTAAAAAAAAATTGCATATTATAAGAAAACACTCTGAATTATCTATTTTTTTCTACCCACAGTGTATAAAAGGCACTGTATTTCAAAAGAGAGATTTTTTTCTTAAGGGAACAGAAAGCTGTGGAAGGTGTGTGTAATGCACACGCCAGATTTAATCAAAATCAAAAATGGTGACGCAAAGGCCATTTGTTGAATTAAAACAGAATATATTTCCGTATTTCACAGAACTCTTGGGCCTAAATAATGGTGTGATTATTCAGATAATAGATGAAAGATTCATTTTGGGATCAGTATGTAACAACCAGGTGCATGGCGGCGCATATGGGAATGTTTGTTAGGGTTAGTGCTGAAATTGTTCAGTGATCCATGATCTTTTGGTGGCTGTAAGTTGAATTTATTGCCTATATGATACTAACATAATAAATCTATAGATTATTGTGGGAATTAGAGATATATGAGAGGTTTGATCAAACAAGATTAGTATGTTAGTATGAAGATTTAATCGGGCACAGTTTTTTTCTTTACTTAGACAATCAAAGCTACATTAATTTGCTGTGTGCTTTTCCTGGCAAATGTGATTCAGAAAAGTGACTCAGTGAATTTTGTGTGGTGTTTCTATAGTAACATCGGCGGAGCCGTTATCAGCGAGGTGGCTCTGGACTTCTGGCACTCGGGGCAGAACCGAGAGGACATCGGGATGGAGGATCTGGAGCATCAGCTGCGGTCTGAAGCCCTGGAGTCACAAGGTACCCCCAAGTAAAAGACTCTAATAATAATCATATTAACATTCAGCTTCAAAACTTACCAATTTAAGAGTCAGATAGCTGTTATTCCTGTGATTTAATGTTTCTTCTCATTGGTTTAAATCACTGAATGTTTCGGTCCCAAGATTTGACCACAAATACCTTTAAATGAGCCAGTTTCACACGTCTATGAATCCCAAACTCTCTGCTAATATCAGATCCTGTCGATGGTATCCACACTCACCTTACACTGCGGTACATCTTTCACCCATAAGCAATGTTTATTTGCTTCATGCTTAAATTTCCCCTTCGGTTCTCAGGAGGCTTCTCTCAAAGCCAGCTGATGTCAGGCCACCTGATAGATTTTTTCGTGCCCTTCCTGCCGCTAGAGTACCGTCACGTCAAACTCTGTGCCCGCGATGCCTACATGGCACGCGGGTTGCGACCCAGCGAGGAGACCCTAGATGATGTGGCAAGGGCTATGCTGTACTTACCCAAGGAGGAAAAGCTTTTCTCAGCACAGGGGTGCAAATCCATACCCCAGAGGATCAACTTTTTTCTCCCCTAAAAGGGACATCTATACCAACAACTCTGTAATTCCCAGAAAGAAACGGGTGAAAAATGGAGAAAAGGAACAAAGACGTCTGTTTATTTCTCCTGAAGGATTCCACCCCTCAACTCTGCTAACTGGGTGGTCCAGTTTGTCTCTGAGGAGACATTCAGTCATGTTGTATGTTAAGGGAGTTATGTTCACTTTTGTTATGGTTGTTTTATAGTTATTTCCCAAGCATTGTCATTTGTGTTAGTCTACCTACAAGCACTATATGTATGTTAGTCTACCTCAGGTTAAAGCCATTATCACCGGAGTGGGACTGGGACAGAGTCTTTCTGAGGTCATTCATGCAATATTTATATATTTACATACATACGTGTGCACACACACACACACACACACGCACAGAGCCATGGGAAAAATTAAGAGACCACTCTATATTTGTAAACAAATCTGCATTTTTAAATGATGGTTTAATTGTGGTTCTGCTGGCAGAAGCTACGCTGAGCAGCAGGATGTTTTCAGGTTCAAAATTTCTAAGACAGCAGTACAGAAAAATAAGGTGAAGCAGGAGACACCGGGAACAAGCAGAAACCAGCCAGGTAAAAGGTGGAAGCCACATTCTAATGCAAGAGATGACCGTGAACTTATTCGACAGTTTCTCATGACTCAAAGGATGACATCAAGTGACCTTCAAAAGGAATGGGAACATTGCAACATTACTGTAAGTGCAGGTCTGAGGTGCACTGCTAGGAGAGTTTGTATCAGGCTCCTAGAAGCAGGACTGAGGTTCCTTACAGCAAGGAATAAGCCCTTCATTAATGAGAAACAGGGAAAAACCAGGCTGCAGTTTGCAGAAAAATATATATTATTCACAGACGCACATCCATAAACTGAGAAATGAGTGAAACAAAAAATTGTGCTGTGGTCTCTTAATTTTTTCTGCGGCTTTATTCACAAACACACACACACTATATAATGTTTGTACTTGAGAGGTTTAGCTGCAGATGTTTCCAGGTGATTATCAGCATCATCCTCTGAGCAAGGGGAGATTTACATCATCTGTGACTAGGTAAAAACCACAAATCCGAGTGCAATTTGAATATATAAGAAAAGTTCTTAAAGTGAAAAACACATATCCCAAATTTAATCTCAAAAAGTACTAGAGGAAGGAAGGTTGAAAGGAATAGAGGTGAGGAAATTTACCTGTTTGAATTCATTTGAAATTGCATCCTGAGGATGTCAATTTCGAGAGACACATCGATTTTCAGTAGCAGGATCATGAATATGAATTATTTCTTTGTCAATATGTTTGTTACTGATGTTTTATTTTCTTAATTTTCCAAATGGGGATTGTAATGTGTTATTATGTTGAGCAAATTACTACTAGTCATTAATGCTGTTTATTTTTTAACAACGCCCCTCTAAGAAGGTGATGGCAAACCAGTCTGAACATATTCAGTGCTCACCATTACCGTCCATGGAATAAGCGTTCAGGTGGATCTTTGGAATGATGTTCAGTGTTTACATTTTTAACGTATTTTAATGCATAACAACTATCTTGCAAGGTAAAAAAGTGCAAACAATCGACTGTGGTTTGTTTTCCTGTATTGTATTTTAAAAACTTGACTAAAGATTTACATCATTTTATTCTATAAATTGTATTTTGATGGTATTCTCATTTTTAAAACAATTTTACAAAGGAAATCGCCTTTCGGTTTACAGGCTCAGCAGTGAAAATGCTACAAAAATATATGGATGGAGACATGCAGATTAATCTGAAATATCAAAACGTTTCTTACTTTAGATACAACCGGAAATGTGCAAAACAATGGTATGTTATTAATTATACAAACTAGATATAATTGTGATTTTGTCGCATTTTAAAATGTCTGTATTATTCTGGTGAAGTCCATGCTCTTTATCAGCAACCATTCACCACCAAGTATTTTCAAAACGTTCGTCCTACTTTAGTTATGTTAAAAAATTTGTGTATAATACTGTTTCATCTACAACACTTTGTTGGTTTTTGGCCTCATTCGGAGGCTTTTATGAAGATGACTATAGTCGTCAAAACCTCTGACCGAGATAACACCGTTTAGCCACAATATCAGATGCGTCAAGAGGCATTAAACGAAGGCATTGAATTAAAAAACGTGCTGCTATATGTGTTTGGTGGTTTGCGTCTTCTGTTTTGTGCAGTCATAAAAATGAATGCAACCAAATTACCCGAGCTTTAGAGTCCGACGATAATCCCAGTTTAACTATACGTTGAAGTAGTATGTATTCTTTGAGTATGACAAAGCGATACTGTGAGTAAAGTGGAAATACGAATACAGATGTTAAGATGCACAATGCGCATATGATATCAATTATTCTGCTTGACTAAGAGATGTTTAATTTATCACAAATAAATAAGCATCAGTTTTCGGACAGATAATTCATGTCTGTTACCACGTGATTTTTAATGAGCATCATTTGTGATAGCTAACCAATTCCACCCTGGGAGTGTACTGACGACCTTCTGCGGCTATTTACCTGTTTTCAATTATTCTTTTACAGTCATTTGTTTGTACTGTACAATTACACTATAAATCACACATCCTAGACGCAGCAATGGAAACCCCGCCGTAGCTCCTTGACAGCGGGGATGAGGGAAGCAGGGTTGCGTGGGTAAACGCGTGGTTGGACGTCATTGGCTGACGGCCTCAGAGAGACCGCCTCCCGCCGAGCGCCTAACCAATGACAACCAGACATCTGTTGTGTGGCGAAAGGAGACCCCTGTGTGCTGTAGCACTGGTGCAGGGAATGACCCGCAAGGTTCGCGCAAGGCCGCTTAGGGAAAGGGACAATAAACATTAAGTGTGTTTGCTGTCGACATATTTATTCTAGTGTATATAATCTATTTATTTCTTAGATTAGTGAAGCAGTCTCCAACGTAAGGTAGGGAAGGATGACATCTGTCACTTTATTGCTGGCCTTGACGGTCGCTCTGGTGTGTGCAGAATCCACTGTGTATTTTCGGGAGCAGTTTGAAGATGGAGGTAAGTTGTGCTTATTACTCTTTTATGCTGTGCAGTGGACGGTGGCTGATCGCTTTTCTGATCGCATGTAAAAAAGCACATGGATGATTGAACGGTAACGCAGCTGCTTTGCAACTCCTGCAATCCAGTGCGTTGATGGGGGAGGGGTGACTTGACTTCCCAATTTAGCGGTATATATAAAATCTGGATTATTATTTTTTTACCAGGATTTCTGTGCTGTTCAGGATTTTATACATAATCAGTGTTATAACCAAGATTGCAAATTACTTAATGTATGTAGTAATAATATGTGATGCTGATGATCGAAGCCTTTCGGTTACAAATTAAACCACAAGGACTGTCTCGGCCCGGTGAGGTCCGGTGTTGATCGGTATACAGTCCTTGATGCTTTCACCACCCCCTCCGGTTTAAATGGCTTTACGGCAGCTGGCTGCAGATTGACGCGCTGCAAGACGCTGTGGTCCCGACTGGGATGGATCATGCTTCGGTGTTAATGGTGTTATAATAAAACGACGTGTCTAATTACAGACGCATGGAAAAGCAGATGGGTCGAATCCAAACACAAGTCCGACTACGGCAAGTTCATTCTGAGCGCTGGCAAATTTTACGGGGACGCGGAGAAAGATAAAGGTGAGACTAAGGATTATTAACCTCGTTTGCCTCTTCAAAATATTACAAAAGTCCAAATGAAATGTTTACCGCTCATATGTAGGTTTACGTATTCTCCGCTGCACATGGCGTTTTGCTGATAAGTTCATTTCTTTTTCAGCTTTATAGCAATGCAAATTGCCTCTATGGTGTCATTACCCCCCCTCCACCCCCACCCCAATATAAGACAATTTTATTGTTGTGCCAAGGTAATTTTTCTAGTTTTCACTGATCAGACAGGTCAGAAGTGAGCATCTTCTTAATGGTGGTGTTGTGTGTAAGATTAACATGATTTTTTTTCTGTATTTGTGAACATGCAGGTCTTCAGACCAGCCAGGATGCTCGTTTTTACTCTCTATCATCCCGCTTTGAGGAATTCAGCAACAAAGGCCAGCCTCTGGTCTTGCAGTTTACAGTGAAGCATGAGCAAAGCATCGACTGCGGGGGGGGCTATATTAAGCTCTTCCCGTCGGATCTCAACCAGGAGGACTTGCACGGGGACTCCAACTACAACATCATGTTTGGTGAGACACCCAGCTACTGCTTCAGTATTGGGATTTTAGGACGTCTGTCAGCTTTGTGACCTGCGAGTTTTAAAATCTTTGCCCTGTTATTTTAGGCCCTGACATATGTGGCCCGGGAACCAAAAAAGTTCATGTAATATTTAACTACAAGGGGAAGAATCACTTGATCAACAAAGACATAAGATGTAAGGTATGTCATAAAACACAGTTCTGTAGCGTGTGTGTGCGTGTGTGTGTGTGTGTATCTTGTCATGAGTAAATGCATCAGATTAAAAACACTTCAGGTTCTCTTCAGTATTTTGGGCTGAGTGGTAGATATCTAACATTTGATACTTGCTTCTCCAGGATGATGAGTACACCCACTTGTATACGCTAATCGTCAACCCTGACAACACCTATGAGGTGAAAATCGACAATAAGAAAGTGGAGTCAGGCAACCTGGAGGACGACTGGGACTTCCTGCCCTCCAAGAAGATCAAGGATCCGGAGGCCAAGAAGCCAGAGGACTGGGATGAGCGGGAGAAAGTAGATGATCCAGATGATATGAAGCCGGAGGTGGGTTGATTTGAGCCAGAAGGCAAATTGATTTTTCTTAAATGTGAAGTTCTGAATCTGTTAAAATCCAATTGAAAGGCAAGTTTAAAAGTTTCCCATCAAATTCATCATTGTACTGTTTTCATACCATGACTTCATTATTCCTCTTAGTCCTCTTATAAATAAGGAATTTCTTGTTTAAATCCAGGCAAATGTAATATAAATTCATGTGCCTTTCTTTTTGGAAGGACTGGGAGAAGCCAGAAAACATCCCTGACCCCGATGCCAAGAAGCCTGAGGACTGGGATGATGAGATGGATGGGGAGTGGGAACCTCCAATGGTCACGAATCCAGAGTACAAGGTAGGTTCCATGAAAAGGCAGGCCATAGGTCAGCAGGTATCTTCAGTGGCGAGTCAGTCCAGGGACTTGTTACTACTATATTAAATTACAGATAGAGGTCAACTTTATTATTTAAATAGTCTAGTGTGTCAATATTTTCAATATATGGGAGAGCTGTTACAGTATCTATACAGAAAGGCTGATATGTAAGTTGTAAAGCCATTTAATCACACTTAGTGCAGCACATATCTGTCTTAAATCACCTAGTCTTACCGTTTGTTCTTTCAAAAGTGATTTGGTAGATGGTGGAACAAGATAACTTACTGTTTTTCAGATATCACACCACATTCCTTGTTTTCCCCCAATCATCAGGGTGAATGGAAACCTCGTCAGATTGACAATCCCGCCTTCAAAGGGAAATGGGTGCACCCCGAAATCGACAATCCGGAGTACACACCAGATCCTGAGATCTACAAGTACGGCAGCATTGGGGTCGTCGGCCTGGACCTCTGGCAGGTGCGGCATGTTCCTCATAGGACCTCCATGTCCACTGCAGCTTCCAGTCACGCTGGCTTTTTGTTAACAATTTCTTGATCTGTTTTCACTAACTGTATTACAGTAAAGGCTGAACAGTATGTTTGCTCCATGTCTGCAGGCAATTTCCTCCCTAAAATAACTGTCTGCAATTTGTTACAGGTGAAGTCTGGCACCATTTTTGATAATTTCCTGATCACCAGTGATCCAAAACTTGCTGAGGAAGTAGGAAACAAGATCTGGGGCTTAACTAAGGTGAAACTTAAGGCATCTTGTTAGTTGAGTTACTCTGTGGTGGTTTGGGTAAATTTTAAATGGATATTTGTACAGCTAGATATTTTACAGTATTTTACGATGTGCAGGATCCGGAGAAGAAGATGAAGGAGAACCAGGAGGAGGAGCAAAGGAAGAAACGTGAGGAAGAAGAGAAGAAGCTGAAGGAGGAGAAAAAGGACAAAGAGGATGAGGAACAGGAAGAGGAGGAGGAAGAGGAGGAAGAAGAGGAGGAGGAGGAGGAGGAAGAAGAAGAAGAAGAAGAGGAGGAAGAAACAGATTCTAGTCCCAAGGACGAGCTATAAAAACACAGAAGAACCATAGGGACCCCTTCTCTCTCCAGCACACCCTGGGGTGGTTAAAGATCCACCTTTCTGGGCTTTCCATTAGTGTGGGTTTGCTGGGGTTGGAGTCCTTGCTCATACTGTACTGTAGCCATTTCAAGAAAACTAACGCGAGAGGATTTCGGTTTACATCGCCCTGTTTCAGTGGGGTAAATGCATCCATCCCTCTCAGAGGACACTTTTGTGTTGAAAGGTATACCTGCCACCCCACCAACCCCACCTCAGTGTCTCTCTGGTTGATTGTGGGTGAGGATGGTTTTCTGTGATGTTTTCTGTAAACAGCCCCCCCCTCCCCAGTTTTACTTTTAAGACTGACTAGTCATCCTGTCCATCACATGTCCTGTTATGGGTCTTTTATCCCTCCCTGAAACTCCTGACATTCCAGTCAACTTAATAAATTATATTTTGAAATGGTACACTGTCAGTAACGCTAACTCATTAATTTAGGTTTTTTTCTTTCTAACGTGAGCTGAGCCAAAACGTTACCGGGAAGCTGACTTCCAGCGCCTCCCAGCATGATCGTCTCATTTATACAAACCACTCCGTTAGGGATGGGCCACAGCCCTCTCTGTGGCATACCAGACCCTCACCCGTGCCCCAAAGGGGTGTTAATGTTCAGATAAGATGGCAGAACTCTCATATAAAGTGAACGCTGGACTTTTCCGTAACGCCTCTTTCATTGATTTCTTTTCCCATTGTCAGTTTGCACTGCTGTACATTTAATCTTGTACTTGCCCCAATAAGACGTTAGTCCTTTTTAAAAATATATATTTTATACAATATTGGCAGGGAGGAATGTGCTCACTATGTCGTACATGATATGGTACTTATGTTGCAGTACAAAATAAATGTAAAACCATACCATCTATTGTTATTTGTCCAGTCTTTTTACTAACGGTATATTGTTCTGCACTGAAACAGGGGTACGTTGTCTGTGTAAAAAGGAATAAAACTGTCGAAACCAACATGTCGAATTACGTAAAAATTTGTTGCAGTTAAAATATTCATTTTCTCCCGTAGTCGAAAGACAAGAAAGTTACATAGAACTTGCATCTCTACATTGCACGTGTGTGTATGTAACTCCTTTTAGGGTACATGGATATGTGAGATATTTGGTTGTGGATCTGAGAGAGATTAATAAATGGTGTGTAAAGTTGATGGGACAATCATAAGCAGCAAATTTTTAACGGTTAGTGTTAAACGGTACAGTATATGCAAACACAACAGCGAAGAAGTGTAAAATTGAGAGATTATTTAAAAAATGTTTAAGGGAACTAAATAGATAAACTAAAGGTTTTAAAACGGGGAAACTTAAGTTTAATAAGAAAATCAACTACAATTACTATAGGCCTACGTTTATTGTTCCATTATAATAAATCCAATTGCTGAATCTAAAATATAGTTCTCGAAAATGACATAAGAATATCATATTCTGGTTGTAAGTACATTTAGGTACATTAATATATCTCTTAAGAATTGGCTGGTGTACTCATTACATTTTCCCTTGATATTCTTTAATAACTGGACATTTTAAAATATTGTATTTTAAGCGTATTTAATTTTATTGCAAGGAATATTATTATTGCAGTGTCATGTGGCTGCGTGCCTCGGCTTTTCCCTTGTAATTGTGGGTATGTCCGATTTATGCATTTGATAT